>NW_028152093.1:180000-217500 GCF_964638095.1 Poromitra crassiceps
TACCCAGTTGGAGGTTTCATTCAGCAGGTTTCAAAGATAAGTTGAATTGGATGTTAAAAAACGTTCCCTCTATACTGCCAACTGTCTTGCACCATCTCCATTCATCAGTGATTCAGTGCACCTGGTACAGAGCCTGACCACAGCCCAACTCTGATTGGCTCAGAGTGATGTCAGTCACACTGCAGGATTACAAGCCCGCCAACTTCTGTTTCATGTAAAATACATTGGTGATACATTTTGCAGTGTAAACATTGGTGAACTGAGTTTACAATTATCAAATTATGTGTTCTTAAGTTAAAGCAACTCTGCTCAACATGTGGTAAAATATCAGCCAGGATGAGCGGTTAATGAGTGTCACACCTATGAACAGGTGAGGGCAATGTGACCCCTCAGCACTGGACCCAGATAAAACCACAAGGAAAGATGGCAGGCACACAGCAGGACAAGGTGCAGGGTGATTTTATTTTCCCAACATCAAAAGTGACAGTGAGGCAATCAGCATGTTGTCTGTGGATAAGAACACAAACAGAATTATTTACCCAAATACACAATGTTAACAAGCAATCCAAATTACATCAAACTAGCAATAAACAAACAATGTAACAATCAATTAAAGCAACAATAAACAATATATTTTAACCATGCTAAAGAAAAAAACATATGCAATTCACCTTTAAGGTCAGCATGAGTTGGACTGGCTCACAGCACCTCTGTAGCAGCAGACTGGGGTTTGGGGCAAGTTTTGCACTTCTTTTATAGCCATAGCTCCACCCATCTCCCCACCCACGTGGCACAATCCACAAGTGAGTGAGTGAAGCACTCTGGGAGATGAAGTACACCAGTGGTGGCCATTTTAGTGTGCGTGTGCGTGTGCGTGTGAGTGTGTGTGTGCGCGTGTGCGTGTGCGTGTGCAAACAGACAAAATAGTCATAGGAAGTAGTATGTTTAGCAATAAAAAACAATATAACAATCAAACAAACAATAAACAATATATTTTAACCATGGCTAAAGAGAAAAACATATGCAATTCACCTTTAAGATCAGGATGGCTTGGAATGGCAATTCAACAATGGCTAACAAAACTACAACTTACTTAATAATGCATCTGAAGGGAGGATAAACACCAAAGGACCGAAACACCAACACAGCCTCTACTGCAGTAACGGACACACACTGAGTGTAGAGGCTGATTAGCGTCTTAAGTGCAGGTGTGTGGTGATCAGTCCAGAATTAGGTGCAGGTGTGGTGTATATGTGTGTGCGTGTGTGTACGTGTGTGTGTGTGTGCGCGTGTGTGTGTGTGTGTGCGCGTGTGCGTGTGTGTGTGTGTGTGTGTGTGCTTTTGATGACTATAGCCAGCACCCTGCATTGCAGCTTGTCATGCAGTCCATTTACCATTAAGGACATGTCTGTATTACACACATAATCCACCACTTTACATTAAAAGTCTGCCCTGAATGGAGATGTTTGAACTAATTGGTGTGGGTTGTGCTGTTACAATGGAAGTAAAGTAAAGGTAAAGTCCCACTGATTGTCACACAATGTGTGAAATTTGTTCTCCGCATTTGACCCATCCCCTGGGGGAGCGGTGAGCGCCGCGCTCGGGAATCATATGGTGATCTAACCCCCCAATTCCAACCCTTTGATGCTGAGTGCCAAGCAGGGAGGCAAATGGGTCTCATTTTTATAGTCTTTGCTATGACTCGGCCGGGGATCGAACTCACGACCTCCCAGTCTCAGGGCGGACATTCAGACCACAAGGCCACTGAGCTGGACACATGAGTGACAAGGATAATTCAGATTTAATTCTCTTTTTGGACCTTTCACATCTGAAGACACAATAATGTATTGGAATGTTTTTCCTTTCATATATCTGAAAGAAGGCTCCCAGCAAACACAATTACATCATGATGATGTTCTGATATCATCTTTCAGTGACGTCCAGGACTAGGCCAAATCACAGCCGATTTGGGGATCATTTAGACATCTACACAGGAATGTCAAGAGGACGTCGAAATATGACGTTACCATAAATAGGCATATTCAGTTATTCTGCTATGTACACAGTGTGTATTCAGCAGCGTTATACATAATTATATCCAGATTAACCTTTATTCTACATTTTCAAAAAATAAAACAGTTACCTGGCCGTGGTTTGAACCCAGGACCTCCAGCTTTGGTGTCTGCTACTTTACCCCTACACCATCCTTCCACAGCAATGACAAGGCATGGATATAACCTTATTATGGCATAAACTTGTTTTTATTCAAACGTGGGTGTCAAGTCTTTGTGGATCGGGCATTACTGTGTGACATCTAAACCAACTATGTATTATGCTACAGCAGATGCAGAACCCCAAAACACATTAACCCCACCCAAAATGCTACATTCCAACTTCCAGTAGTAGTAGTAGTAGTAGTAGTAGTATTAGTAGTAGTAGTAGTAATAGTAGCAGAAGTAGTAATAGTAGTAGTAGTAGTGTTGGTAGTAGTGGGAGTGGTAGCAGAAGTAGCAGCAGTAGTTGTAATTGACCGGTTAATGAGTTGTGGGCAATTTAGTGTTGGCGTGTGTTTCATTAAAAGTTTAGAGATTTATCATTTCAAAACGGTTTCACGTATCCAAAATCCTTTACTAACCTTAGGTCGGGGTAGCCCATAGATGACCCAGAAAAAGTTTTGTGTGATTTGGCCAAACGGTCTAGGAGGAGCTCGCAAAAGTAGGTTTTTGATCAAATTCAAAATGGCGGAAAATCTACCACACAGAAATGGGCGTGGCCTAGTGGGTTAGATACATGATGCTCCAGGGAAACCAGTAGATGTGGAATTTTGATTCTACAGCTCGCAGTTCAGAAGTTATGGACCGACAAACATGAAATTGGCTGTTATAGCGCCACCATCTGGTGGATTGGTGTAATTTTTTTACTCTGAGTAGTGGGTGATGTCGTGAACCTGTGTGGAAAGTTTGGGTGATGGGGGGTGTATGGTTTCTGAGATCCACACACTTTTAGGGCAGGAAAAGAACAAAAGTAAATACACAAAAGTTTAAACATTTATCATTTCAAGACGGTTTCACGTATCCAAATTCTTTCTAAGATTTTAAATCAGGGAAGTCCAGAGATGACACACAAAAAGTGTGGGCTCATTTGGGCAAATGGCCTAGGACGAGTTCGTTTTTTTTTTTTTTGAGAAAGTCCAAGATGGCGGAAAATCTAGGCACACGCAAATGGGCGTGGCCTATATGGATAGATGCGTATTGATCCAGGGAATACAGCCGAAGTGGAATTTTGATTCTACGCCTCACGGTTCAGAAGATATGGACCATAACGCAAAATGGTCTGTTATAGCGCCACCATCTGGCCAATATGGCTAATTTTTTGTCTCTGAGTAGTGGGGCACATTTCCAACCTATGTGCAAAGTCTGGCTACTGTACCCCTTACGGTTTTTGCCGTGCATACTGTTTTAGCGGAGAATAAAAAAAAAAAGAATAATAATAATAAACGGAACAGATACAATAGGGATCCACGCACTTCGTGCTTGGACCCCTAATAAAAAAATAATAATCAGAACAGATACAATAGGGATCCACGCACTTCGTGCTTGGACCCCTAAATATAGCCGCAAGCGGCGATGCGGGGTCCAAGCTTCCGGTGACTTGGGGGGTGTATGTCAGATAATATAGACACTGAATTGCACATTTAATCAGAGTTGGTATGTGCACAAGTGCACAAAATTTGGTTGAGATTTGGTGACCTGACCGGGTTCAAGCAGTAGTAGCAGTATGGGCTTACAAGACACAAACCATTCAAGTTCAAACAACAGAAGTGGTGACACTTCTGCGGACACGCCCCCATAGAGCAGGCAATAGTGCTCATTTCTTCACATTTTTGAAACCTAATTTAATAATGTACTTGGCAGCATTTTTTAATCATTCCAATTGGGGCTAGGTGGTTAATAACATTTTTTCTCTGGTGTGACAAACTCAAAGCACACATTTATTTTTTGCCTTACAGGGACTTTAAGTAACAAATATCTCAAGGCAATGCAAATGGCCTCTGGACACGCACGCACGCACGCACGCATGCACGCACGCACGCACGCACGCACGCACACACACACACACACACACACACACACACACACACACACACACACACACACTCTCTCTCTCTCTCTAGCTCTCTTTATTCCTCTCTATCTTGCTCTCTCACACTCTCTCTCTCGCACACACACACACACACACACACACACACACACACACTTCTTGGCATGCACAGCAGCAGTCATTTTTCTTGTTAATGTAGCGTCTGGAATTTGCAGGGCGGCGGTGTACAAATGAAAGGTTGCACGTCTCACTCGCTTGGCAATATGTATTTGATAAGAGCCGTAAATCAACTAGTGTAGCGGAGCACAGCCTGCAGGGACGCACTAAACACGTGTTCATGGAAAGCAGCGCTAAATTGGAGTGGAATATGTGTGTGTGTGTGTGTGTGCGTGCGTGTGTGTGTGCGTGCGCGCATGCATCAGAGTGTTGAGAGCGTACAGTCGCTCATGTCTCTGCGAGGGTCGGGGGGGAGACCAGGCCCGCCCCTAGCTCCAGGTGGTGGCAGTGGAGCGGGAATCGAACCGGCCAACCTCTGGCCCCCGCGTCACTGTGTGGTTGATAATTCTTTCACACCACCAGCTCTTCTCTGGGCGCTTTTGTCTCTTTCCTCTAGCTGTCCTCACCATTCAAAACTGACCGAGGCTTGAACCCACGACCTCAAAAGCAACTGATGCCACAATAATGCAGGGTAGCAAGCCAACTCCGTGCCACCAGGCCTTCTTAACTCATTCAGTGCCAGCCACTTTTGGAGAACGGATGCTCCCAGTGCCAGAGTTTTCAGAGCGTTTTCAGTGATTTCTCGAGGCCCACAGAATATTGTGTGATATTACTATGTAAACACCGAACACGCACAAGAACGAGCTGGCTCTATTGTATCATCAGCAAAAAAAAGTTTATTGATACCATTTTCCGTTCTTTAGTTATGAGCCGGAGAAGATAGGTTGTTTTCAGCGTTTTCAGGCTTTTCAAATTATTAGCTGAGATAATCCGCCTTTTGTGAAATGCAGCATTTCAAGCACATTCACTGAGTCTGAAGATAATATTTTCTGATGTAGTGACGTAGTTGTTGTGTGATGCCCTGCGTGCACCACCCCCCTCCCCCCCTCCCCCCGTAAACTCCTCCCCACACTGCACACAGCCTCACGCAACCATTATATTTTCGGAGTGCTGCGTTTGTGTGCTGCTGTCGGCTCTCAGCGCCACAGCAGGGAAGAGCCAACCCGGATTGCTGAATGGTTTTGCGTCAGGGGCTGCTTTCCTGTCTGCTAATCGGGTGGAGAAACTATACAGACAGACAGACTGACAGACAGGGACAGAGGGGCTCAGTTGTGAGCGCGGATTGACTCCTGTTCGGAGCCAATGTCAGCTCCCGCGACAGAGCAAATGGCTCTGGGAGCATGCATCGGGTTGTCTTTGATCCACGGCTTTTAGGCTGTTTCTCGGACCTGTCTCTAATCTGGACTGCACCGAGCAAGCACTGTCGCCACCTAATGAGTCCGTAAAATAGGTTATACACCTCCAATAGCTACTATAGTTGTACAGGAGCTGCGGAAGGCTTTGATCGACGTCCCACCGTCAAAAAACGCATTGGACGTCGAAGGACGTCCGTGGCATTCTACGTCACTATTTAATTGGACGTCGAAGGACGTCCATGGCATTCAATGAGTTAAGAGAGGTTTTCTCAGGGATTTAAATCACTCTTTCCTCTGGCTGTCGCCATTCAAAAGTGACCAAGGATCGAACCCACGACCTGGAAAGAGAGTGCGGCCTCAATAATGCAGGGCAGCAAGCCAACTTCCTGTCCCACCAGGTCAGACTTCATAAGAGAGGTGGAGTCAGAGAGGCTCTGAAAACCTTTCATGGTTAAATAAAAAGTTTTTTTTTAACATGCAGATAAGTGATTTTCCTTTATGCAGTTTTTTATTTTAGACTTTTTTCCAGGCATTTGATGCTTTATTGACGTATAATGAGAGAAAGACACAGAGGTGTGGGAGAGAGAGAACATGCAACAAATGAGCACAGGCCAGATTTGAACCCGGGTCGGTTCAAATCCGGTTGGTTTTCAGAGAGCTCAGAACAGAATGGCTGATGTCTCAGTGTTACGGTTCAGGCCGTGCTTTGGAGTCTTGTCCAGGTAGTCGTGAGTCTGTTTATCTCTATCAGATCTATATCCCACAGAGATAAACACAGTGTTTATCTTTATCCAATCTATATCACATAGAGATAAACAGTGTTTATGTCTGGTCTGGCACGCTGACTTAAAGATGGATGCAGTCTGATTACTTAAACAATCTTTGAGCAACAGTTGTACCAAAAGCTTGTGGCTTTGTGTTGTTATTATTGTGGAGGAATCTTACAAATTGGACCTTGATGGTATGCAAACATGGAAACATGGCTGTGGATTCTGTTACCATTAGCCTACATACAACAATGTAAGATAAATCAAGGTCCAAATGATTGCAGTAGTTTTGAATTTAGAAACTGAGATAAATCCAGTTTTATTGAGATTGTTTTAGACTAGGGTTTCTGCTCCGAGCGCGGCCTCGCCCGCTGCGCAGCCCCGCCTGCCCTATTACCATGCGCAGTACACAATTGCTCAACTTCGCATCACTGATGACATCACTCAATGATGACATCACAATTGCTCGAGTGACATCACTGTTGATGTCATGGACATTGTGACATCATCAATGACATCACAATTGCTCGAGTGACCATGACATCATCGAGTGCTTGGGTGACATCACTGATGATGTCATGGACATTGTGACATCATCAATGACATCACAATTGCTCGAGTGACCATGACATCATCGAGTGCTTGAGTGACATCACTGATGATGATTTATTTTAACATTTTAATATCTTCAATTGATTAGAAGTGTATTAACAACAAAAAACAGGTTGTGTGTGTGCACACGCAGACTTGGGCGCGTATGCGCCCATCTATATGCATGTGTTTGTGCATATTTACGTGCTTGTGAATTTGTGTGTGTGTTTGTCTGCGCTTGTGCATTTATCTGCAGATGTGTGTGTGTGTGTGTGTGCATATGTGTTTGTCGGTTACATGCTGCCACTCCAACGTTCTGCCACTCCGAAATATCGGCACTCAGAAATATTGCCACTCAGAAATCCCACCACTCCGATTTCCATAAGGTCCGCCACTCCGAACTTGATTTGACTGTCTGTGAAAGCTGCTGTATAAACATAACTTATTTATTTACTCTCCCAGCCCCACGCCAAACCTAACCTCCCCCCATGCCTGAACCTAACCTCCCCCAGACCCTAACGCAAAACCTAACCTCTCCCACCCCCACGCCTAAACCTAAGGACGGCACTTCGGAATGGCGGCTCCTTTAGAAAAACGAGGAAGGGCCGACATTTCGAATAATGAAGGCAGGAATTTTCGTAATGGTGGGGCCTATGAAAAAAAGGTGAACGACCGCCAGTCCGAATAATGGAAGTTAACGTTCGGAGTGGCAGGGCTTCGGAAAGGCAGACAGTTACCGTGTTTGTCTCTCTATGTATCTCTGGTGTATCGGCAAATAGCTGATACAAATTACATCCCAGCATCAACCCTCTGTGTGTGTGTGTGTGTGCGTGCGCGCGTGTGTGTGTGTGTGTGTGTGTGTGTGTGTGCTTGTGCAGGTGAAAATTACTTTTCCTCGCTGCGCTCGACGTTTCTCTGCACTTGTCTTTTTTTCCCTCTCATCATGCCTTCAGCTTCGCTCGACGCCTCGATACTATAAAAGCCTTATTTACATTCACAGCAGGCCCGATCCCCCCGGGACTCACCGTCGCCCCGCGTGTTTCCTCGACAGAGACAAGCGATGCCGTGTGCGATCGGCCCGTCCTGCCTCGCTCCATATTTGGCTCACTTTCTTTTCTTCGCTTTCTGGGTCGCCGTCTGTTCTCTCTCTCTCTCTCTCTCTCTCTCTCTCTTTCTCTCTCTCTCTCTCTCTCTCTCTCCATCTCTCTCTCTTAGAAGCTAGGTTTACATCCATGGAGACAGAGTAACTCGGCTGCCAGTTTTCGACAGTATTTTACCTGACCGTTAAATACATGCACTTGGTGTAATCAGGGGGATGGATGAGAGCTGGGACACAAGGTGCGGACTGTTAATGCGGTTCATTACAAGTGTGGTACAATACAGTTTTTCACAATTGTTTAAACACATTAATTGGAACATCAGACACAATGTGCACAACCTGAAACTCATGTACCAACTGCCAAACCAATTCTGCTGAACTCCAAGCACATTTTCTGCTTCAGACTCAGATTCCCATTCCAAACCACACATTTTTCACAACACTACACACAATTCTCTATATGTTGCACACTCTTCCTGAATTCCCTCTCTTGGTGTTCACACAGAACACACTGCCAATCACATTTCTAAACTCCAAATGCTGTTGTGCAATTAGCAATCAGCAATTTTTGTTGTGTTTTTGTTTTTTGTCTTTATTTTGTTCTGTTTTATATGGTTAGTTTTTAACGTTTTGGTTTTAACTTTTCTCTTGAACTTTTGTTGTAAAGGCCTAACCAGGGACAGGGGTTGCAAATTAGCCTCGGCTAGAAACCTGTATGCATGACATCTGTTTTGTAGGTCATATGAAATCATGTTCAATGCATTTGTCCCTGTTCAATAAACGAATAAATAAATAAAATAAATACATTTGCTATAGAAGGGTCACAGATGAGCTCCTGGTTTTTGGAGAACAATGAATGGTGGCAACATCGAAGAGAGAGGTGATGAGGTCCTGTGGCCAGCCAGGGACCGAACGCAGGATGCAGCCTAGTTGTTTTGTTTATTGCCTATTTTCTGTTACAGTTTTTCCTGGTTGTTTAAACAGATTTTTGGGAACATCAGACACAATGTGCACAATCTCTAACTCATTTACCAACTGCTAAACCAATTCTGCTAAACTCCAAGCACATTTTCCTGCTTTAGACTCATCTTCCCATTCCATACCACACATTTCCTGCTTTAGACTCATCTTCCCATTCCATACCACACATTTTCCTGCTTTAGACACATCTTCCCATTCCATACCACACATCTTTCAGCTCACTAAACACAATTCTCCATATCTTGCACACTCTTCCTGATTTTCCACTCCTGATGTTCACTCAGAACACACTGCCAATCACATTCCTAAACTCCAAAGGCTGTTGTGCAATTTGCAATCATCAATACAACAATATATGTCGATATTTCACATCCAACAGGTGAAACACTGAACATGCAAAGTCCTGATTCCACTGCTAAGGCATTCCTACAGTGTTTTCCATTCATATATAGTGTTTTCCATTTTGCACATCAGTGTTCAATGGTGTCTGTTTCCCCAAAAATCTAAGCACAAAACACTCGTGTTTTGTGTTTTAGCAATTGGGGAAGGATGTATTTGTATTGCATTCCATTCAGTTTGCTGTTGGGTCTGAGATACAGTATAATATTTTCTTTTTTACTACATTTCTGTTGCTTTATATTTGGGTATTTTACGAAAGGAGAAAATGCTAGCCTACAACATGAACATGCAAAGGTATAATTCTCCTGATCATTCATAAAGTGTTTTCCATTCATACTATAGTGTTTTCCATTTTGCACATCAGTGTTCAATGAGTGCTTGGAATGTCTACTCGTATGATGTATGTGTTTGAGTTTTGAGAGCAAAGTGTGCTTGTGCCATGGAAGTATAGGATTTAGCATTTTGTGCTTGAGTTTTGAGGGCAAAGTGTGCTTGTGCAAAGCAAGTATAGGATTTAGCATTTTGTGCTTGAGTTTTGAGGGCAAAGTGTGCTTGTGCAAAGGAAGTGTAGGATTTAGCATTTTGTGCTTGAGTTTTGAGGGCAAAGTGTGCTTGTGCAAAGGAAGTGTAGGATTTAGCATTTTGTGCTTGAGTTTTGAGAGCAAAGTGTGCTTGTGCAAAGGAAGTGTATTTTGTGCTTGAGTCCTGAGATTTGTGTTTAGGATTTTGAGGGAGTGAGGTAGTGAATCAGGGAATATGTTTAAACAACCAGGAAAAACTGTATCTCTTTCATTTCATCCCATTTTCATCCTGTTTGCTGTGATTTACAGTAGACTGCACATTTTGGGTACAAATAAAACATTATTTGTTGTCAAATTATTGTATGTTGTTTTCTATTTGAGTATACGTAAAAACATTATATGGTAATATTTTACATCCAACAGGTGAAAGTGTAACACTGAACATGCAAAGGCATAATTCTACTGATAAAGCATTCATATAGTGTTTTCCATTCATACTATAGTGTTTTCCATTCTGCACACCAGTGTTCAATGGGTGCTTAGAAATGTCTACTCATAGGATGTATGTGTTTGTCATTTGAAAATAAAATACCATTTAGTGAAGAGTTAACACTGTTTTGAGGGCAAAGTGTGCTTTTGCAAGACAAGTGTAGGATTTTGCATTTTGTGTGTGAGTTTTGAGATTTGTGTTTAGGGTTTTGAGAAAGTGAGGTAGTCTACCAGGAAATGTGTTTAAACAATTGTGAAAAACTGTAATGGTGTGAAACAACCCAAAACACATCTTCTACAACAGCATGAGTGAATACTGGATTCTGATTGGCTAGCAACAGTGGTAAATAGGCCAACAATCTACAGTTGGCCTATTTACCACTGTTGCTAGCCAATCAGAATTTTATATAAACAGGGTTTATAGCACTCGGCTTCGCCTCGTGCCACAACCCTGTACCAGTGGTAAATGTGGCCACAACCCCCTTCCTCTCGTGGTAAATTTCTTACTTGTTTTACGAGTGTTTGTTTCGAAACTATATCTTATGTATTAGTGATATTAAAGGTTGCATATTGTGTCTACCTCATCTTTATGGCTGTCTCACTCTCACTCTCACTCTCTCCTCCTTGGCTCTCCTCTCTTCCAAACCTGCAGCACTCAGGAGCACCAGTGATGGTAGAACGTGTTGCAGTGATTGCAGTGGTGCAGGCTTTGGTCCACAGATACAGATACCTCCACACTCGGCTCAAAGCAGCCAGACTCGTTTTCAGGAAGCAACCAGTGGAACAGATTTACCTCTGAATGGATTAGAGGCACCTATCACTACCTTCCACTCTTTCTTTCTTTCAATCTTTTTCATTTGCACTCACATTTCTCATACAATGTGTTGAGTCATTCTCTCTCTCTCTCTCTCTCTGCTCCCTCGCTCTATCGCTCTCTGTCTGTTTATATTTCTCTGCCTGTCCTTCCTTCTCTCTCTCCATCTCTGATTTGATTTCAGACTGTAGTTTTCTTATTGAATAAGTGGTAAAGTTACTTTACAGCTCTATTATAGTGGCTGAGACGGCCCTGCTCTTTACTCTAACTAATTAAGTTGTAGATAGATAGGTCACATAAAGCCTGTATAAAGATGCCAGCGTAAACTGTGCGTGTGTGTGTGTGTGTGTGTGTGTGTGTGTGTGTGTGTGTGTGTGTGTAAACTTAATAAGGGTGGAGTTGGATTCAGACTGAAAATGTGTGTGTGTGTGTGTGTGTGTGTGTGTGTGTGTGTGTGTGTGTGTGTGTGTGTGTGTGTGTGTGTGTGTGTGTGTGTGTGTGTGTGTGTGTGTGTGTGTCTGTCTGTTTGTTTGTTTTAACTTACTGTAAGTCAGGTGCACTTGTGTAATTGGGGCAAAGGGCTGTGTCCCCAACAGGGCCGGCGCCAGGATGAAATGACTGAGGGGGCTGTTATAACTGGCGAGGGGGCTGATTTTTTTTTTTTTTTTTTATATATATATTTTTATATCGTAAAACATAGGTTATATACCCGCTATGCCTATTTCTGGAATTTTTAACCATAATAACCTCTGAAAAGCGCAATAACAACACAAGAAAGACTACTATTCAAAATCAAATAAAACATTTATTTCACAGCAGCAGATTAAGGCATTACTGTAATAGAGGTTCAAGGGTTCATAGATTCAAATTTAATAAATAGCTACATTTCTGACACCTTGTGACAACCAAAGCACAGCAAATAGCGCTTCCCTGCCAATTCTGAAACAACAGAGCTATGTTTACAGGGGGTAGCCTACATCAACTTAAACTGATCAAATTTGATGAAGACTGCAGAAACAGCAGCCTAAACATGTCAGGTACAAACATTGCCTAACTGGCCTTTATAGATAAACTATTCTTTAAAAAAAAAAAAAAAAAATTCAAGTGAGGGGGCCGAAAATTGAACTGAGGGGGCTAAGCCCCCTTAGGCCCCCTCGTGGCGCCGGGCCTGGTCCCCAGTAGGTAAAAAGCAGATTTTGGGGTCAGGGGTTTAAGTCAGTGTTAAAGTCGAGCTGAACCCAAAAATGATTTTTCTTTTCTTTTAGTTCAAATACCTGGGTATGCAGTGCACCTATTTAATAATGTATGCAAAGAAAATCACAACAATCTAATTTCTTTAGTTTTTCACACTTTTTCACATCAAAAGTTCATTTTTCAAGATTTAATTGATAACAGTAATGTACAGTTTGCTGACGTCACCCAGTACTATCAAATTTCTACCCCATTTCAACCAATCATATCACGACATGCAGCTGTCAATCAAATCTTCATTTCAGGATAATTTTCTCTTCCAAATGAAATAGAAAATGGCGCCTAGTGCCTGTCATCTGGCAGAATTCCTATCCCATAAACTAACTACTAACTTGGCCAATTGTTCGAAACATGAACAAAAACCAAAAACTATAATCTCTAAGAATGCAAAGAAATGTAACTGGCTCGTTAAAACGCGCATTCCAGGGATATCGTATTTACAGCAGCGATAATGGAGATAATGGACATCCGAGAGCTTGGTTGTCAGGGGTCGCACTTCGGAGATTCCAGGCCGACGTGCTGCACTCTCCGCTCGGCAACACGAAGGCAGCTGGCTGCCTGCGGCTCGCTGAGCTCCACTCAGCCACTAACCTTCCGTCAAAAGGCTCTTCCCGAGGGGAGCGCCACAACAAACTGAATCCCACTCAATTTGGAGGCGGAACACGCCAGGATTGGCCAAAGCCCAATCCAGTCCCCAGAATTGTCAAATAAAATCATCGACATGATACTATGACCCGTCTCTCAACCTGTCATCTTAGACAAACTATGTTTTCAGTCTGAAACGGACTCATATGCATGTGATGAACGGGTTCAGTTCGACTTTAAGTGGGGTCAGGGGGTTAAGTCAGTGTTAAAGGAGAATTTCGGTTTTTTCGAACCTGGAGCCATCTCCTGCCATTAATTATGATTTGTCCACTCACCCGGCGATCCCCGCGGCGTATCTGGGCGTCCTAGCGTTGTTTTGAGATCAATAGCGTCCAAGTCAGTCGTAAAGTGGAGTTGATTTGGGGCCAAGTGTGAGCCTGTATTTCCTGCATCTAAATAGCTATTTTTCTTCCCTTTTTCGCCAAATATCGCCATAATCTGATCCGTCAACATCCAGCAGAGTGTTATTTCGCCCCAGGCTGTTTCCTGGAGTGCACAGGGATCAAATTACCTCAAACGTGATCTAGGTCACCAAGTCTCGTGAAGTCCCGCGATACTTTCCTGTCGACTGGCCAAATACAGGCAGGACGCTTCGCGGTCGTGGTTTTAGCGTAACCTATGTGGGGTTTGGCATAACCTTCGTTATTTTGAATCCCACATAGGTTACGCCTGCTGGTGCAGTACCTTTACTTTTCATGCTTTGGCTTTCCTAGGTGTGAAACTCACAGGACAGTGCTGTGACAGTGGGCTGCTGTGTTAGAAGAAAGAGGCTGATGGCTTCCATTTGAGAAGGCAGCCATGCTTATGGATGCTTGATGATTTGGTGCAGTGGAGACAGGATGTGATGAAAAGAGTTGGAAAAGAAACAAAGAATAAGGTGAAAGTGGGCTGATTTAAAAGAAGGAGCATATCTTGCTTATCTGTTGTTACCCCCACCCCTCTCTTTCTCTCTCTCTCCATATGAACGGCTGCTCTCTCTCTCTCTCTCTCTCTCTCTCTCTCTCTCTCCATATGAACGGCTGCTCTCTCTCTCTCTCTCTCTCTCTCTCTCTCCATATGAACGGCTGCTCTCTCTCTCTCTCTCTCCATATGAACGGCTGCTCTCTCTCTCTCTCTCTCTCTCTCTCTCTCCATATGAATGGCTGCTGTCTCTCTCTCTCCATATGAACGGCTGCTCTCTCTCTCTCTCCATATGAATGGCTGCTCTCTCTCTCTCTCCATATGAACGGCTGCTCTCTCTCTCTCTCTCTCTCTCTCTCTCTCCATATGAACGGCTGCTCTCTCTCTCTCTCCATATGAATGGCTGCTCTCTCTCTCTCTCTCCATATGAACGGCTGCTCTCTCTCTCTCTGTCTCTCTCCTCACATAGTTTCCCTGTCAAATCTAGAATGCTCAGATCAAAGCAAGGACATGTGAAAGCTTCTTAGCACAGATGAGTGAACACGGTCATCTTTTCTGGACCACAGAGAAAAGTTTCTGTCTGCGTTGGCTTCATATCAAACAGAGTGAAAGTCTTTTATTTCACAGGCCGTGTGCTGCTGCCATTATCCAATGATGGCCGGAGGCAGGCTGGCTTTCCTCCTGTGAGGGGGCGCTGCACTGTGTTCTTCTGCTCTGCATGAGAACACATCTCAGCTGGGATAGATTTTAGAATGCGGAAAAGTGTTGTTTTGTTGTTGCTGGGATGAGGTTTGTTCAGACACCTATTAGGCATTGGGTAGGTGGTCTTGATGGTTAGGCATTGGGTAGGTGGTCTTGAGGGTTAGGCATTGGGTAGGTGGTCTTGAGGGTTAGGCATTGGGTAGGTGGTCTTGAGGGTTAGGGTCCATATGGTGGTGGCCTCAGGGTTAGGGTCTCCAGGGAAGACACCGGGATCGAAGACGCCGGGGTTGGAGACCCTGAGACCCAGGGTTCTTCAAGCACCAAGCCCAAGCCCCTAACCCAAAACCGGGGAGAGAGAGGGTCCCCTCGTTCTGGACGACAAGCCCAATGGGGTAGTTGACCTTTGCCTGAATCCACAGGTGCAGAATGCTTTTTAACAGTCCGCCGGTCCGGACTTCGGAGTGAGAAGGTTGAAATGATTACCTCCGCCCCCCCCCACTCCCCCAGCCCCTCCCCCAACACATAAAACACTGTACAGTACGTTTTATTCTGATGACTGGGTTTCTCTTCCCATCTCTCCCTCCCTCCTCACCCTCTCTCCTCTCTTCCTGTCTGACCCTCAAACTCCCCCATGCTCTCTGTTCTCTGCCTAGGTGAGTAATGTCATGTCAGAACAATGGCCTATGTTAGTTAGTTAGTTAGTTAGGTACTTTATTGTCCCCGTGGGGAAAATGGTTTTCGGTGTAAAATCATCATTTGGCATGTTACAGTAGACAGAGTACAGCACATGGGACGACATATAACATAAAACATATAACATAAAGCATAAAAGCAACATAAAAACATAAAAGCAACATAAATATTTAAGATCTGGCCTTGCCGTTCAGGGTTTTGATCGCCTGTGGGATAAATGATTGTTTAGACCTGTTTTTTGAGAAGGCAGGTTGCCTGAATCTGCGACCGGAGGGCAGCAGCTCGAATGCAGTGCACAGGGGGTGCTGGTGGTCTGCAATAATTTTCTCTGCTTTGGTGAGAGACCTGGATCTATATATGTCTTCCAGGCTGGTCAGTTTAAAACCCAGCAATTTGCTGGCGACGGTTACGGTTTTCCGCAGTGTTTTCTTTTGCGCTTCTGTTGCGTTACCGAACCAACAGATAAGGCCAAAGGTCAAAACACTCTCGATGAAGGCACTGTAAAACATCTTGAGCATAGACAGATTAACGTCGAATAAAACTAACTTTTTAAGGAAATAAAGTCTCTGCTGGCTCTTTTTGTTGATGAGCTCAGTGCTTTTGTCCCACTTCAGCTTATTGTCTAGGACAACGCCGAGGTATTTGTATTCTGTGACTGACTGTATAGGCTGTCCTTTAATACTGGTCAGACAGGATGTGGGCTCTCTCCTGAAGTCAATGGACATTTCTTTTGTTTTGGAGGTGTTCAGAAGGAGATAGGAGTCGTCACACCATTTGATAAAGTTATCTAAAACCTGGCCATGTTCCTCCTCGTCACCCTGGAGAAGGCTGACCAGTGCTGTATCGTCAGCAAATTTGATTAAGAGCCTTCCAGGAAAGGAGCTGGTGCAGCTATTTGTATACAAGATAAACAACAAGGCTGATAGGACGCAGCCTTGAGGGGAACCTTTAAAGGTGAATATTTTGTTGGAGAGTGCAGCTCCCACTTTCACCTGCTGCACTCGCTGACTGAGGAAATCCAGCAGCCACAGAATCAGACTTCCATCTAAGGAGAATTCGTCTTTTAGCCTTTGGGCTAGTATGTGGGGCCGGATCGTGTTAAAAGCAGAAGAAAAGTCTGCAAATAAAATTTTTACGTGTGTATTTGGGGCCTCGAGATGTGACTGGACAAGATGCAACAGGGTTAAAATGGCATCATCTACGCCTCTGTTAGGCTGGTAGGCAAATTGTAGGACATCTAAAGACTGCTGGATGTGAGACACTATATGCTTCTTCATGATTTTTACACATGCTTCTACACCTTCTAATACTCTGGTGTGGGGCTTTTGTCTGCCCTTATGGGGGACGCTGGTCATGGCTTTGATGCCTTCCCATGCTTGTCAGGGGTTACCCTGGGCCATATTGTTCTCCATTTTTTGTTTGTAGATGTTCTTATCGATCTTGATTTGTCTCTTAATTTCTCTTTGTATGTCTCTCATGCCTGTGGTGTCGTTCTGGGTGTAGGCCAATTTCTTTTTATTTAAAAGGTGCTTCAGTTTTTTCGATACCCAGGGTTTGTTGTTGGGAAATGTTTTAAAAGTTTTAGTTGGTACTACAGAGTCCACACAGAACTGTATATAGTCTGAGATCACGTTCGTCTGTTCATTCAGGTCTGGACAGTCAAAAACCTCCCATGAGGTGCAGTCAAAACAGCCCTGCAGACGGGATATGCTGTCCTCGTTCCAGGTCTTCACAGTTCTGACCTGGGGTTTCTCCCTCTCCAGGAGCCTCTGATAGGCTGGTCGGAGGTACACCACATTGTGGTCTGATGCCCCCAGTGGAGGCAGGGGGGAGGCAGAGTAGGCGCCTTTTACAGTGCCATAACACATATCCAGAATCTTGTTTTTTCTTGTGTGACATTTCACGTATTGGTAGTAGGTGTGTAGGCTACCTCGTAGGGAGCATTTATTAAAATCACCCAAAAAAAATTTGGGTGTTATATTGAGCTGCCCAGATCCTGCTCTTACTCTCTCTCTCTCTTCCTCTCTCTCTCTCTCCCTCTCTCTCTCCCTCATTCAATATTCCTCCATCTCCTTCTCTCACTCGTTCTTTTGTCTTTTATTTTCTCTCCCCCTTATAGGTGCTTTTGTCTGGATCTCTCCAGGGGACTGTGGAAGGATGGAGAGATACAGTAGCTGAATGGAAGGGTGGATGAGAGATAGTGTGTGTGTGTGTTTGGGGGGGGCGGTGAGGGAAGAGAGAACTGAGGAAGAGGGGAGTGATGGAGAGAGTGGAGATGAATAGATGGAGAGAATACACAGGAGGAGTAATTAAGTCCAAAAGAGAAAATGACAGTTGGATGTATGCAATATGAAGAATAAATGCCGGCAGTCAAGGTCAAGGCTGAGGGATGCCGGGAGGTTATGCTTAAGCTGTAGGTTAGCTTAGGCTGTAGGTTAGCTTAGGGTGTAGGTTAGCTTAGGCTGTAGGTTAGCTTAGGGTGTAGGTTAGCTTAGGCTGTAGGTTAGCTTAGGCTGTAGGTTAGCTTAGGGTGTAGGTTAGCTTAGGCTGTAGGTTAGCTTAGGGTGTAGGTTAGCTTAGGCTGTAGGTTAGCTTAGGGTGTAGGTTAGCTTAGGCTGTAGGTTAGCTTAGGCTGTAGGTTAGCTTAGGGTGTAGGTTAGCTTAGGCTGTAGGTTAGCTTAGACTGTAGGTTAGCTTAGGGTGTAGGTTAGCTTAGGCTGTAGGTTAGCTTAGGGTGTAGGTTAGCTTAGGCTGTAGGTTAGCTTAGGCTGTAGGTTAGCTATAGATCAGTGGTTTGGGGTCTGAGGAACCCCACGGGACTGTGAGTATGTTCCAGGGGGTCCCAAGCAAAAGTGGAATTATTTATTTCCGCACTAATTTGATACTTGTGTCAATTTAGGGGTCCTGGACGTAAAAAGTTTGTGATCCATTGACCTAGAGTGTTTGCCTGTATTGCTTGTTTTAGGTAGACTGCTTAGGCTGTAGACTGGTTAGGCTGTAGACTGGTTAGACTGGAAAATAGTTAGTTTGCCTTGCAAATCTGCTCTCCTGTTTTGTTCTTGTTTTCTTGATTGTGGTTAGAAGTGTTTAGTTGAGTTAGATCGAGCCACTCTTTTCTGGGAAGCCCTGTGAGACTTGCCTGAATAGGGCTCTAAATGTGACTTGACTTCAATACTTTATTTTTCAGTTTAAAAAACAAAAACAAAAATTAACAAACTCAACTTGACTTGAAACAGGGAATAATGGGAAGAGGAAGGGTTCCAGGAATAGATGGAGCGTGTGTGTGTGTGTGTGTGTGTGTGTGTGTGTGTGTGTGTGTGTGTGTGTGTGTGTGTGAGAGAGAGAGAGAGAGAGAGAGAGAGAAGAGGATAGAGAGATGAAGGGAAGGAGCGATGAATGGATGAATAACATCACATGGAGAGAAGACACCAGAAGGGGTGGGGGGTGGGGGGAGCGTATAGGGGGAGGAGTAGGGGTAGGTGGGAAAAGAGGATGAGAATAATTGGGAAATGAGGGATGACAATTTGGGTGTTCATGGAAAGCAGGAGGGAGCTGGGATGAATGGTGGATGGATAAATAAAGGGGTGAATGGAAAGAGGGCGGGAATAGAAGAGGAGATGGAGAGATGAAAGGATAGGTAGAGGAAGACAGAAGAGAGAGAGAGAGAGAGAGAGAGAGAGAGAGAGAGAGAGAGAGAGAGAGAGAGAGAGAGGGAGTGGTGTTGCGAATAATGACTGGTCGGTGTTAAGGCCTTAATCAATGCTTGATTAATATTAATTCGTTCAGCCCTGGCAGAGGGGCGGGCAACACTTCCTGCTTAGATTGATTGCGGAGGGGGCAGCAAGGGCATGCTAACTTTGCAGCACAATTACGTGCAACACACACACATACACACACACACACACACACACACACACACACACACACACACACACACACACACACACACACACACACACACACACACACACACACACACAGTACATAGAGGTACATCTATGAGTACACTTTGTTTGGAGACAAGTTTGTAACACATGCACGTTGACACAGAACACAGAAACCGAACAGATAGCTTGAACCTGTTCGTCAGGTGCATAATGAGTCCTTTTCAGACTGAAAACATAGTTTGTCTAAAATGACAGGTTGAGAGGCGGGTCAAAGTATCATGTCGATGATTTTATTTGACAATTCTGGGGACTGGATTGGGCTTTGGCCAATCATGGCGTGTTCCACCCCCAAATCGAGTGGGATTCAACGTGTTGTCGTGCAACGCGAGTGGGATCCGCGGAGTACCAGGCAGCCAGCTGCTTTCTTGCGGAGGGAGCGGACAATCCGATGAATGGGTGCTGCCCGCCCGCCTGGAATCTCCGAGGGGAGACCCCTGACAACCACGCTCTCAAACGGTCTCAAGCGCGCGCCTTTTACGCTATTTCTGTAAATACGATATCCCTGGAATTATAGTTTTTGTTTGTTGTTCATGTTTTTAACAATTGGCCAAGTTAGTAGTTAAGTTTATGGGATAGGAATTCTGCCAGATGACAGGCACTAGGCGCGATTTTCTACTTCATTTGGAAGAGAAAATTATCCAGAAATGAAGATTTGATTGACAGCTGCATGTCGTGATATGATTGGTTGAAATGGGGTAGAAATTTGATAGTACTGGGTGACGTCAGCAAACTGTAAATTACTGTTATCAATGAAATCTTGAAAAACGAACTTTTGATGTGAAAAAGTGTGAAAAACTAAAGAAATTAGATTGTTGTGATTTTCTTTGCATACATTATTAAATAGGTGCACTGCATACCCAGGTATTTGAACTAAAAGAAAAGAAAAGTCATTTTTGGGTTCAGCTCGACTTTAAGTAGTATACACACACTAGGGCTGGGCAATAATGCAATATTATCATGTATTGTCTTTCAGTGGAATCATATTGTGATGATATGAAGATATTTTAACATCGTGACACACATTTCTGCCGTGATGATGACAACAAGCAAATTTAACATAAAAACTCATACAATGAGGTATGATAGACATTTGAATATTTCTGGTTTGTTTGACATCACACCTCACAACATTACCATTCGGTTCAATGAAATGAACATTCATTTGATTATTTAACATGATTTTGCATACGCATGAATCATATCGTGATATTGCCATCGAGAAAAATCCTTATGATTATAATGATACTGATTTCATCCCCAGCCCTAGCCCAGCACTTCCTCACTTCCTTGAGGCTGTATTAAATGGAGCTCTGTATAGGTGAACTGCACCTTTATGTCTTATAGGCCCAACACTGGTACAGAGACAGATGGGCAGAACAAACAGATCTGCCCATTGGACATGGTGGCTCAGTGTTCAGCGCTGCTGCATCTGCCTCACAGCAAGAAGGTCCTTCCAACCCTTCCCAGGTTCTTTTGTGGAGTTTGCATGTTCTCCCCGTGTTGGTCTGGGTTTCCTCTGGGTTATGCGTTAATACTCCTGTCAGTGTGTGTGTGTGTGTGTGTGAGGAGCTGGTAGTTCCAAGGGGCAACAGATTAAAATGAGCCATCTGACTACACTGGCACATTTACAGTAATGTGCATTCATGTGCATTGTCCCTCAAATAAATAAACACATTAAATTTAAAAATAAGGTGGGCGGGTATGACAGGCAGACAGACAGAGAGACAGTCTGGCAGATGCAGGAATAGAGACAGACAGCTAAACCGACAAAACAATCTTTCAAAAGTTGTTCCACTTTCCAAGATGCACACTTGCTGAGTGCAGCTATTTTGTTATTTCACTTGACAAACACCTGCACAACACCAGCCAGACTTCCAGACAGCCACCAGGCCTGTGTGTGTGTGTTTCTGTACTGTATAGCCTATCTGTCTGTCTATCTGTTTGCATCTTTTTTGCTCACACAACACGTCAGCTCAGACAGATTGACTTAACGCATGTTTGTATTCCCGTGTGTGTGTGTGTGTGTGTGTGTGTGTGTGTGTGTATGTGTGTGTGTATTTCTCCACATGCTTCTGGGAATCGGTCTAGCTCTATCTCTCTGCCTGCCCGGCCTTTGTCTGGCCTTCCCTCCCTCTCTCGCCCTCTTCCAACCTCTCTGCATCTCCTTTCAATGTCACCTCATTCTCTTCTCATCCTCTACCAGTCTTTCTTTTTTCTGTCGCTCCATCTCTCCATTTTACTATCTCTTTATACAGCTCATCCTTCTCTCTGTTTATCCCTCCCTCCCTCCCTCACTCCCTCTATCCTTTCCTTTTCACGGCTCAATCTCTTTCCTGCTCTCTCTACATCTCAATTATCTCCACCCTCCCTCTCTTTGTTCATTACTTATTCATTTCTTTCAGTCTCTCTATCTCCTCTGTTCAAGGCGTGAGGTTCTTGACATGTGTGCTGTGTGCTATATTGATGTCCATGATGGAGGAGAGAGGCAGCCATTGTAGAAGGCCCCTTTCACACATCTTGAATGAGACAATATTTCTCTTGAATATACTATTTCAGTCATCTTCCTGATGAGGCAGAGGCTCAGATCCAAACAGCTCGCAGAATTACGTCCCATTTTTTAAACAGTGACATTTAAATATACTACTACTACTACTACTACTACTAATAATAATAATAATTTTCATATTGCCATGCTTGGTAACAGTTTTATATAGATCACTTCAGACCGTGATATATGCTTATTTTACCACACCCTTAGGTGTGGTATAATAGAGAGCCCCAGGGATAATGTATTTTTGTAGTCGGAATGCGGAAGTCCCGGACTTCCTGGTTCTTCACTGTTTCTGCCTATGGGATTTTTGAATGGGTTTTTGCCACGATGCTTCAAATAAGGTCTCTGGGCAACGCAAGCTTAATCAAACGCGAACCAGTGTTCAGCGGGATAATCTTCATACATGAGGACCACTTCCATGAGTTTTGAAGTAATGCGAGCACTCTTAGAAGTAGAAGAGCCTCGAGGAACTTTTTGCGGTTCCTCACCATTGCCACTGTGGAGGAACCTTTTCAGAACAAAAAGGTTCCTCGAGGAACCCCTGCAGAAGAGGTTCCTCGAGGAACCCCTAAGAGAGGTTCTTCAAGGAACCACTTTGTGGGGTTTGGGGTTCAATTTTTAACTAATTTAAATTAATACTAATATATTGTTTTAAATTAATATTACAACTGCCATTGAACAAATGTTTTCTCACAGACATTTTATTGAACCAGAATAGTCAGTGATAATACATACAATTCATAGTTGAAACAGGTTTATCTATATAATATTACCAATACAATTCACAAGTCACATAATGAAAAACATAGTGAATATATATTTAATAACAAAGCAACATTCATACAAATCTGTAATAATAGTAGTAGTTCTAGTAGTAGTAATTTGCATAAATATATAATCTCAAAAATACACAATTACAAAAATAAACGACCAGGAATAGACTAGTGACCACTGGAGAGACAGTTGACAGCCGGAACAGGGACGGCACCCGGGAGCAGTATGGGTTAGCGCCCCAGCATGCGTCTTCCGTGAGGAAGAAGCCCAACAACCCATGAGAGGCCTTCTAGGAGGGCCATTCAAGCCGCAAGTGAAGACTGCAGTGCCACCAATTACTGGTACTGCATGGTATCCACCAAGATACCATCACATCGGAATGAGATGTTTGGAGCGGGGGAGTCTGGTGCAGCGCACAGGTCCTAGACCTGGTGAGACGAGGGAGGAGCCCGGCCGGGTGGCAACCCACAGAGCCCGGTCCCTCTACGTACCAGAGCCCTTCTCCCTCCCGGTCCCGGCAGAGTAGTTCCGGAGCAGCGGATTGAGTGGCCCTGACCACGTGACCACCTTCGACCCTTCCTAGAGGGCTGACCGTGGGTAGCTACTGGGACGTAAGTTGGGGCTTGGCCAGCCCCGGCTGGGTCACCTGGGCGAGGGTGTGATGTTGCGAGACCCGAAACATCCTATGACCCCAGGGTACATCACTGAGGATACGTCCCAGTTGCATCCATGCAATGTTTTCTCTTTATAAAGGCACCCTATGATAATTGTGGGATTATACAAATACGCTGTTAGAACTATACCATTCATACAAATTCAACCCATGCACCCTGTCAGCTAGCTGCTTACTGTTGATGATGATGACAGAGGAATGTAATCGTATCCAAATGCTGCCATCATTGTAAGTCACTCTGGATGAAGGCATCAGCTAAACGCATCAAATGCAAACATGTAAGTATTATCATCTCGACACCCATCCCACCCTCCTATTGGTGGAGAGTATTGGGAGTGTGGGTGTTAAAGTGTGTTTTTAACAAGTGTATATGTGCATTGGAAGGGGTGTGTGCGTGCATGTGTGTGTGTGCACCGGGATTGGCCAGGAGCAAGTCTTTTGTCCCACACCACAAACACTGGAGGGCACGCAGCCCAGCGATTTCATGAACCAACTGAATAGCTCTTGAGAACAGACAGCGATTTCGAGAGCGGACATCGAGAGCAGACATTGAAATGAATTATGGTCACCTACCTTCCTTAGCATAGTAATAATAATTATAGCTGCTGCGCAGCAATGGGTCGTGGCCGGGCAAGTCTCAAGGCTTTGAGCTAGAGTTCTTCGGGTATGCCCGACCCCCCGAATACCCGAGCTTCCGACCCGGACCCGGCCGGGTCTGGGTCCATTCAAAAGAAGTGCCAAACCGCTTGACCAAACCCTTAGAAAAGTCATAGCACACCTGTCCTCAATAAGCCGCATGTTTTGAGTTCGGGCATGTCTATGTGGCGCAGAAATTGTGGGGGTTATTACGCGCCAAAAATGTGGCTGCTGCGCAGCAATGGGTCGTGGCTGGGCAAGTCTCAAGGCTTTAAGCTATTATGACATCACAATTGCTCGAGTGACATCAGTGATGGCATCACAATTGCTTGACTGACTGATGACATCACAAATACAACCTAACTGCCATAGGTAATTAAGGTAATTAGGCTATACACGGGGCCAGAATTCAACGTTTTGATGCACTGTGGGCTCAATTTTTGACCGATCGAAAATCTGTTTTGATACTTTTGTGTAGAACAGTCTAACGATGCAGATGCTGAAGTTTGGTGTCGTTTGAAGAGAAAATGTGGGAGGAGTAGGGTTTAATTCGTTTTTGCAGTTTTTGCAGTTTTGCGGTCTTTAGACTTCGTAATTGGCCATAGGTTGCATTGTACAAAAGTTTCCCCTCATTTAGGCGCACATTTCGGTGAAAGTTGCAAAGCCGTACCACGTATGCCTGATTTTTTATGACATTTTTAAGTTTTAAACTTTAGACGGTCGCTGTAGTGCCACCGTTAGGACTATTGGCCCCAGATTTGTGTCAAAGACGTTTGGCATGGGACTGGACCCTTGTGCAAAGTTTGGTTAGTTTTCATCCATGGGAAGTCGAACTTCCCGGGAGGAAGAAAAATAATAATAAAGGCAAATACAAGAAGTGGCCTGGCCGCTTCGCTGGCCCGGCCACTAATAAGCATAATAATTGTAATCTACACAATGTACACAATCTACAAAAACATGCAATAATATTTTGTGTTCACGTTCATAGCTCATATCATAATATAATGTATCATATCGTTAATTTCAAGCTCAATTCTACCCAGAGAAAAGGTACAGCACTGAAAATGTAACAAGCAACCCAGAGATATTACTCTTGGGGTTGATGCAGATTGATGGGATTTTCTCACAGGGCTTTCTGAGGATAAAGATAATTATTGCCTCAAATATCAGATTAAGACGAGATGAAAAAAGTTGTGCTATAAGAACAATCTAACTGTTAGTTTTGCTAATAAGTTTTGATGGAGAAAAATTAGTTAAAACATTGTTAATTTACCCTTTTACCGAAATCATGTTGGCAGCTCACGCCGAGCTGCATGGAGGACAAGGCAGGAGAGAGAGGCGGGAGAGAGGCAGGCGAGAGAGGACAAGGCAAGGCAGGAGAGAGGACTTCAAGGCAGGAGAGAGGACAAGGCAGGAGAGAGAAGACAAGGCAGGAGAGAGAAGACAAGGCAGGAGAGAGGACTTCAAGGCAGGAGAGAGGACTTCAAGGCAGGAGAGAGGACAAGGCAGGAGAGAGAAGACAAGGCAGGAGAGAGGACTTCAAGGCAGGAGAGAGAAGACAAGGCAGGAGAGAGGACTTCAAGGCAGGAGAGAGGACAAGGCAGGAGAGAGAAGACAAGGCAGGAGAGAGAAGACAAGGCAGGAGAGAGAAGACAAGGCAGGAGAGAGAAGACAAGGCAGGAGAGAGGACTTCAAGGCAGGAGAGAGGACTTCAAGGCAGGAGAGAGAAGACAAGGCAGGAGAGAGAAGACAAGGCAGGAGAGAGGACTTCAAGGCAGGAGAGAGGACTTCAAGGCAGGAGAGAGGACAAGGCAGGAGAGAGGACTTAAAGGCAGGAGAGAGGACTTCAAGGCAGGAGAGAGGACTTCAAGGCAGGAGAGAGAAGACAAGGCAGGAGAGAGAAGACAAGGCAGGAGAGAGGACTTCAAGGCAGGAGAGAGGACTTCAAGGCAGGAGAGAGAAGACAAGGCAGGAGAGAGAAGACAAGGCAGGAGAGAGGACTTCAAGGCAGGAGAGAGGACAAGGCAGGAGAGAGGACTTAAAGGCAGGAGAGAGGACTTCAAGGCAGGAGAGAGGACTTCAAGGCAGGAGAGAGAAGACAAGGCAGGAGAGAGAAGACAAGGCAGGAGAGAGGACCTCAAGGCAGGAGAGAGGACTTCAAGGCAGGAGAGAGAAGACAAGGCAGGAGAGAGGACTTCAAGGCAGGAGAGAGGACTTCAAGGCAGGAGAGTGAAGACAAGGCAGGAGAGAGGACTTCAAGGCAGGAGAGAGGACTTCAAGGCAGGAGAGAGGACTTCAAGGCAGGAGAGAGAAGACAAGGCAGGAGAGAGAAGACAAGGCAGGAGAGAGGACTTCAAGGCAGGAGAGAGAAGACAAGGCAGGAGAGAGAAGACAAGGCAGGAGAGAGGACTTCAAGGCAGGAGAGAGGACTTCAAGGCAGGAGAGAGAAGACAAGGCAGGAGAGAGGACTTCAAGGCAGGAGAGAGGACTTCAAGGCAGGAGAGAGGACTTCAAGGCAGGAGAGAGAAGACAAGGCAGGAGAGAGGACTTCAAGGCAGGAGAGAGGACAAGGCAGGAGAGAGGACTTCAAGGCAGGAGAGAGGACTTCAAGGCAGGAGAGAGAAGACAAGGCAGGAGAGAGGACTTAAAGGCAGGAGAGAGGACTTCAAGGCAGGAGAGAGAAGACAAGGCAGGAGAGAGGACTTAAAGGCAGGAGAGAGGACTTCAAGGCAGGAGAGAGGACTTCAAGGCAGGAGAGAGAAGACAAGGCAGGAGAGAGGACTTCAAGGCAGGAGAGAGGACAAGGCAGGAGAGAGGACTTCAAGGCAGGAGAGAGGACTTCAAGGCAGGAGAGAGGACTTCAAGGCAGGAGAGAGAAGACAAGGCAGGAGAGAGAAGACAAGGCAGGAGAGAGGACTTCAAGGCAGGAGAGAGGACTTCAAGGCAGGAGAGAGGACTTCAAGGCAGGAGAGAGGACTTCAAGGCAGGAGAGAGGACAAGGCAGGAGAGAGGACTTCAAGGCAGGAGAGAGGACAAGGCAGGAGAGAGGACTTAAAGGCAGGAGAGAGGACTTCAAGGCAGGAGAGAGGACTTCAAGGCAGGAGAGAGGACAAGGCAGGAGCTTATTATTATTATTATTATTATAAAGCTTATTATAAAATGGGTACCTCAAATCAAGCAATCTGATTGGTTCACAGCCATTGTATAATTCCAGTAACCGAGTTCAATAACTGGTTGCCATGGCAACTCTCTTACTAAATGGCAGTGCTGCGCTCGAGCCAAACAGCTTTCTCCTGATCTGCTGTATGGAGGGTAGACTCAGCCCTCGTATGGGAGCCGAGACTATATGGAGGGTCACTAGTCCTTCAAGTCTTTGTACAATGAGTCATTATGGACGCATGATGGCGCAACTCTCTTACTAAAAGTACGTTACTTGGTGTCGGCATACGGCTCTGGGGCCGGTTGCACCAACTGGTCTTAACTGCCTGTAACAGAGCCGCGGATACCTTTTTGACCGTCATCGTCGTAACTGCGGTCAACTGAGCCGTGTTCGTCGTAACACCGCCAGTTCGCTGTCTTTGAAAGCACGACGTTAGATTATAACTAACTAGTTGTGTGGCTTAGCCTTCCAAAATGTTGCCGTTAGTTTTTTAGAAGTTAATACATAGAATTGGGAACCTTACATTCAATTTCATTCGGACTGTCTTTCTGGCTCAATCGCCGCCATTGGTGCAACCGGCCCCTGGTCGGGCTTTGCAAAAAGCTCTCAGCAAGCGCCAGGATTGGCCAATGTCGACTTCAGTCTCCAGAACGATCTAATCAAATAACCCGCACGTCTATCTTCTTGCTAGAGGTCCCGCCTTACAGTAGTGTTTCAACTGACTCGTAAAGAAAAACCATGCCAGTCGGACTTATAGTATTATTATTATTATATTATTATACTTGGAAACCGTTTTATAATAGCACTCGAGCAGCGTGTGTTGTGAAATATATCTCCCTGCTCAGCTGTTATCCCACTCGGCCTGCGGCCTCGTGGGATAACAGCTGATCAGGGGGATATATTTACCACAACACACTGGCTCTCGTGATATATTGCTTAATTATACGAGGCGGACGAGTCTGTTGTGGCCTTCACCTTGTCAGTCTCACCGTGAGCATGGGCGCCTGGCCAATCCCGGCGCTTGACTGCTGCGTAGGCGGGCACAGGGCGTGGTTGTTGCGTAACCTATGTGCGAATAGAAATCACGCGTGTGTGGGGGGGGGGGGGGGGTGCAGGAAGTAAGGGGAGGTGGAGGAACATGTCTGCTCCAATCAAGGCTGGCATTTCTCAGTGAGCAGCCATTTTTTAAGCTAACTAATAGCAGCCTGCTGGCCCTATAAATCACCAGAACATAGATAAAAATGAAACCATCACCAAGATGGAGAGGAGAGCACTGTGCCAAGATATCATTTCAATACGTGTGTGTGTGTGTGTGTGTGTGTGTGTGTGTGTGTGTGTGTGTGTGTGTGTGTGTGTGTGTGTGTGTCCGTGTGCACGTGTGTGCCTGTGCCGTGTGTGCATTTTGATCTGAGTGTGTGAGGGATAGAGGGGTGAAAAAGAAAAAGGAGAATTATATTTGTGTGTGATACTGTATGTAGGCTGAACGTTGGTCTGTCTCTCTCTGTGTCTGATCTTATGTGTCTGGGTTTGTGTGTGTGTGTGTGTGTGTGTGTGTGTGTGTGTGTGTGTGTGTGTGTGTGTGTATACACTCTGTCTTGCTGCCAGAAACGCATGATCAGACAAGAAGATCCTTCTTTTATTAGAACACCACCTGTTGGCCGTTCAGTTTTATTCCCTCACAGAGTCATATTCATGCCTGAGTTTGCTTCATCCATTTTTCTTTGGGGAAGGGGGGGGCTTCTTCACGCACAGCGAGTAGACGATATGACAGAAATAACGAGCAAGAGCAAGTCGTAGCATTATGATACATTTCACCACACTTTTATTGCGCTCAAAGCTTGAGGATTCTGATCACAGAAGTGCCACGTTTCACTGCACAGTCCTAGAGAAACTATTTGGAACAATGACATGTTGCTAAAAACAAAAGTATGTCTATGCAGGATAAATACATGGGGGTTTGTAACAATAGGAAATCCGCATTTAGTAGAAATGTGTCTTTAGTCGTCGCCAAAGAGAAGTAGCCAAACAATGTACATTTCAAATGAACTTATTCCAATTAGAAGCAAACTTCCCCCTTATTACTAACTCTTCATTGTCAGCTACATCAAAGAGAAGTGGCGACGATCAGGCTGTTATAGCTTTTCCCCATTAGCTCTGTTCAAACCATCTAGGGCAAGTTGTGGTTTGGGTTTGGAATGCGTTAATTAGCTAGCTAGATTTAATTAAACATGAGTTCATGCTATACCCATCTCAAATCGACGAGTATAGTCTCAGCATAGATTCAAAGAGCAATCAAGCAATCAGCAGACAAACACTGTTTTGATTCAGAGTCAGCTGGCTCATAGTAACTGAGAAATGTCACCAATGTTTAAAGCAGTGTGTGGGTTGGGGAAGCTGGTAATAGGGCGAAAACCGTGCCCGCTAAAGGGTGGTGAACCTTTTGTGGACCGACCGACCAACCGACCGACAGAGTGACTTATACTGCAGAGCTGCAAGTAAAAAGGAGAAAAATGCAATTCATTATTTTCCAATGCACTTTAAGAGACGAAACCAAGTTTGCACGCGCATTGCGCTCATTCATGGTATTCACAAAATATGCCCATTTAAGAAAGAAAAAAGACATGTTTTGTTTCATCACGTGAACCACTGATAAAAGTGAAGACATATATATAATGGAATTAGATATGAGAGGTTTCAGTGGGACAGAGAGCAGGCTGGCCTGTTAGCTGGAGGCTCAGACCAGGCGAGGCTCTCTGCTCTCAGCCTGAGAGAGAGGGGCCATGGGGCCAGGGTCCTGGCTCTGCCTGGCTCAGACAGAGAGGGCCATGGGGCCAGGGTCCTGGCTCTGCCTGGCTCAGACAGAGAGGGCCATGGGGCCAGGATCCTGGCTCTGCCTGGCTCAGCCTGTGAAAGAGAGGCCATGGGGCCAGGGTCCTGGCTCTGCCTGGCTCAGACAGAGAGGGCCATGGGGCCAGGGTCCTGGCTCTGCCTGGTTCAGACAGAGAGAGAGGGGCCATGGGGCCAGGGTCCTGGCTCTGCCTGGTTCAGACAGAGAGAGAGGGGCCATGGGGCCAGGGTCCTGGCTCTGCCTGGCTCAGACAGAGAGGGCCATGGGGCCAGGGTCCTGGCTCTGCCTGGCTCAGACAGAGAGAGAGGGGCCATGGGGCCAGGGTCCTGGCTCTGCCTGGCTCAGACAGAGAGGGGCCATGGGGCCAGGGTCCTGGCTCTGCCTGGCTCAGACAGAGGGGGCTGCAATTTCCTCCCGAGGCTGACTGGAGGGCTTGGTGGCTGACATGATAAAGTTGTTGCTGTAGCTGCTGTGTCCTGGCTGGCTGGCTGGCCTTGGGCTTGTTTAGCTGATGCTGCCTTCCTTTCTCTAATGAATACAGGAGGTCAAGAGGTTTAGCAGCAGTGGACTCAACTTTGAGCGCTTTCCTCATGATCCCCACCTTTTAATTTCCTCTTCTCCTTTATCGGTCCGGCTGTCTGCATTGTGTTTTTGCACAGCACCTCTTCCTCGACACAACATTGAAACTTTGACAACTTCAATTCAACTATACAAGCCAAACACCATCAGCAACAACACAGTCACAACAATAATGACTGCATTACCGAGCTGCACTGCAACATCGCAGACATCTTTATGATATTTCACGAGACAAATGTAATGCATGTCAACAATATCTAAAATGCCAATGTAAGTGAAGAGACGACATCGTATCATATATCGGCAAGTGGAGACACAGACAAGGCATAAATATTTTTGCATTGTCAGGTAGCATCAATTACTTTGTGAAGTATAGACCACAAAATGAGACAATATAAAACTGTGAAGAGAACTTTGCTCTTCTCAGATTTCATGTGGTTGTATTATTGTTGAATTAAATAAGTACCTGATGATTCCTCACAAGGAAAACTAATATCCATAAATGTTATGATTCTTTCCCCCCCCCTCCTATTGTTGCAATGTGAAGAATCCTTAAAGGTGACAAAGCTCTTCTAGTGTGTAGTTGTCATATGGTTTATATAATATCAATAATTCTGAAAACTGCTTGTTCCTTGATTTTTGTATAACTCCTGTCTTCCAAGTTTTAGTGTGACAGTTTTCAAGCCATGGTGGTATTATGGAGGGTTCTGCAGAAAAGTCTGAGACCAGCAGTGCGCCTTTCTTAAATCGTTTATGTGTGTGTGTGTGTGTGTGTGTGTGTGTGTGTGTGTGTGTGTGTGTGTGTTTGTGTGTGTGTGTGTGTGTGTGTGTGTGTGTGTGTGTGTGTGTGTGTGTGTGTGTGTGTGAGTGAGTGTGTGTGAGTGTGTGTGTTTGGGGGGGGGGGGTGCTCAGGATTTGAATAGGTGACATTTTGCAGACAGTTTAATGCTGAGAGGCAGATAAGAGACGTTGATATAATGTGAGATGAGAGAGAAAATCATGAAGCAGCAACTTTCCAAGTCATTTGGTTCATTCAACAGTTCAGTCAAAGAGCTGTTGCATTATAATGCCTACGAAATGAAATGTATTCACAGGACTAATGTGAGGCTTATAGCCTAGCGGTTAGCGAAGCAGCTTTGAAATCTGGGGTAGGAGGACACACAGGACAGCTAAACAACCTCATCCAACCACAAGTGCTGCCAAAGCTCATGAAGCTGCTCAAATGAAAGAGATGCTGACGTTGCTAGAAGATAGTGTGTACAGGTAGGGTACATGCTATGGGTAGGTATACAGGTAGGTGGTACATGCTGTATGGGTAGGTATACAGGTAGGTATGTGCCTGCATGTGATGGGGCATTGGAAAACAAAAGGTTAATAATGTGATTATACTGTGCTTTTATTGCAACTATGGGGATTGTGTAGTTGTGTGTGTGGTTAAGTGTTTCATTGCTTACCAGGGACAGACAAGATGAGAGCAGTCAATATGTGCACTAACTGGATACCCCACAAGCGTATATGGCTAGAGTAACAACACCTAAGGAGCCATTGACACACAGACACACACACAGACACACACAGAGACACACACACACACACACACACACACACACACACACAGGCACGCATGTGCAGACACATACATACACACACACACGCACGCACGCACGCACGCACGCACGCACACACACACACACACACACGAAAGGCATAATGTCCTCACTTTGGAGGATTTTCCCTGTCTTCCTTGTGAGGACACTTGCTCCTAAATGTAACAGTGTGCTCATAAAGGCTGATTATGCGAGGGAGGCAGTTGCTCTCAGATTTCATATCTGTGACGCGTGTTGTTGTTCTTCCATGGATGCTGACAAAGGAATTGACTTTATGGCGGCCGGTCATAAACGACTCTCTGCTCAAAGGTCCAATATATTACTGACAATGATCACAGACTGGAAGTAACAAAGGACGGTGTCATATGGCTGCTGATTGTGAATCACAGAGACCAGCAGGCACTGTTCTGCCAAAAGAGGGACAGAGACCAGCAGGCACTGTTCTGCCAAAAGAGGGACAGAGACCAGCAGGCACTGTTCTGCCAAGAGAGAGACAGAGACCAGCAGACAGAGACCAGCAGGCACTGTTCTGCCACGAGAGGGACAGAGACCAGCAGACACTTTTCTGCCAAGAGAGGGACAGAGACCAGCAGGCACTGTTCTGCCAAGAGAGAGACAGAGACCAGCAGACAGAGACCAGCAGGCACTGTTCTGCCACGAGAGGGACAGAGACCAGCAGACAGAGACCAGCAGGCACTGTTCTGCCAAGAGAGGGACAGAGACCAGCAGACAGAGACCAGCAGACACTGTTCTGCCAAGAGAGGGACAGAGACCAGCAGGCACTGTTCTGCCAAGAGAGGGACAGAGACCAGCAGACAGAGACCAGCAGGCACTGTTCTGCCAAGAGAGGGACAGAGACCAGCAGGCACTGTTCTGCCAAGAGAGAGACAGAGACCAGCAGACAGAGACCAGCAGGCACTGTTCTGCCAAGAGAGGGACAGAGACCAGCAGGCACTGTTCTGCCAAGAGAGAGACAGAGACCAGCAGACAGAGACCAGCAGACACTGTTCTGCCAAGAGAGGGACAGAGACCAGCAGGCACTGTTCTGCCAAGAGAGAGACAGAGACCAGCAGACACTGTTCTGCCAAGAGAGAGACAGAGACCAGCAGGCACTGTTCTGCCAAGAGAGGGACAGAGACCAGCAGACAGAGACCAGCAGGCACTGTTCTGCCAAGAGAGGGACAGAGAATGGAAGAAAGACAAATGTAAGAATCAGAGAGAAACAGAGCATATTCGGGTAAATGTGTAATTTCAAATGTAGATAAAGATAAGATAAAGAATGGCAACATGTACATTGCAGCACACTTATAGTGTAATTTACTGGGTAAATACCTAGGAATGATCAGGAAGTAACAGTAAATATTGTGCAATGAACTACGAGATAACACCATGGGAACCGCACTGCCATGTAAAGTCCAGCTTGATACGCGCAATGTGAACCTGAGGCCATTTACACCTGGTGTTAACATGTGTTTTCTGTGATCAGATTGCAATCAGATTGTGTTTTATCACTTGAAATGCCAGGTGTAAACACCCCCAAAACGCATTGAAGAAGGATTGCAATCTGATCGGCCAAACCACCTCCGGAGGTGGTCAGGGATGCATTGTGTAGGACACAAGTGTAAATGCAATGTGTCCTCTCAATCTGGATACAGCAACTGCATGCGGATTGAGAGGACAACCATTTCTGCAATCTGATTGCAGAAAATGCATGTTAATGCCAGGTGTAAATGGAATCAGGCTAAAGTGATTAAATACAATCTGATGGCAGAAAACGCATGTTAACGCCAGGTGTAAATGGCCTCACTGATTTTATTACACTGATTATTATTGATACAGTATTATTAATATTTCACAGATTATATAACACTATTTCTCTCTACTTGTGTCTCACTTTCTCTCCCCTTCATCCCTTCTCTTCTGGTGTGGGTGTTTGATTAATATTTCATCTTTCATCCAGGTTATTACCAACGCCACGATGATTTCTCTCTCTTTATCTTTCATCCAGGTTATTACCCCAGTCGTGATGTTTTCTCTCTCTTTCTCTCTGCGCCTCTCTTTTCCTCTGACCCATTTCCTTCCTATCGGTGTTGAAGTCCAGTGAAGCAGGAGTAGCGCGTGAAAACGTTATCTAAAGACAATGTTCAGATGGAACTCCCTCTCTGAGGCTATACGAGTGGAGCCTCGGGGGTCCCGTTCCAGCAAATGATACATGTATCCTGCAACAACCTTGTCAAATGTCACATTGTACGTACCATATGCTGCACTGTTTTCTTTTTGCACGTTTTTTAGTCGGGGGTTCTTATCTGGATGAAACCCCAGGGGAGCACAGGAGGAACATGCAAACTCCACACAGAAAGGCCTGAGGCACTGAGGACATGGGACTGGGGGACATATCCCTCAGCGCACACAGCGTCCCAGGCGGGAATCGAACCCGGAACCTTCTTGCTGTGAGGTGACATCGCTACCACTGTGCCACCGTGGCCCCTGCTGCACTGGTTCCCCACCTCTGAAAGTGTGAACTATAGTTTTCTTCTATAAGCCGTCAGAAGGAAGCCTATGTGGAATGCTGCGGGGCCCATATGGACCCATATGATTTCTGCAATGCTGAAAATGCGGACGGAATCACGGAATTTGGTAATATAAATGGAATCAAGTGTAACCCATAAGAATGTTCCATTTTGGAGTAAATTTTATATATATATATATATATATATATATATATATATATATATATATATATATATATATATTATTCTAGTAACCTATTTCATAATTGTAAAATAGGCCTATAATTCAGTTTTGGATTCAGGGTTTTGAGATGGGGGGGGTGGGTCTTGTGTGAGACCTTGCGTCGCCTCACAACTTGGTTTTCACTTTGAGAAACATGTGGAAGAGGCTGTCTGAGATGGCCAAGTCTAAATCCACCCTAACCCCTAAAAAAAAAAAAAAAAAAAAAAAAAAAAGGATTTGGGGGGAAAATGAAACTGAATTTGAAAAATAAAATCAAAAGGATTTCATGTGTGCAATCTTCATGGTCTGCATTGCCTTTCAGGCAGGCCTTGATGACTCCCCCCCCCCCCCTTCCCCGCCAAATTACTGCACATGGCCAAAACTGCCTTTCCGCAGCTCCTTTCTGATTTTTTTTGTGCATTATTATTGACTAACGGTTTGAGATAAGCAAATCATTGACGGTTGTTGGGACATCACAGCATGAGACAGGAAGCAGAGATCTGAGTCATCTTCTGAGCCTGCCTCGCCAAGAGCCCTAATCATACAACTGAACAAAACAACTGAGGTGAACTGAATTATTCAAACATCCAACTGAATGAAGCTTTTCAAAACTGTCACTCTACCAAATACATCTTAATACAGAAGAGTATTGTCTTTAATGCATAGTTGATGATGACTTGTTATCCTGCTGCATTTGTTTTTTCCACACTGTTGTTCAATGCTGGAGCTGTAATAATCCACACTGTTGCTCAATGCTGGAGCTGTATAATCCATGAACCTGCCATTCACACTGATGACAGTGATTACCGTAAGTAATCAGCTGGGTGGCCTATAGTGAGTAGGACCTGCCGTTCAAGTCAAGTCAAGTTTATTTGTATAGCACATTTCATACACAGAGGCAATTCAAAGTGCTTCACATAAAATGGATGACAGCAAAATAAAAGAATAAAAGAAGAGAATAAAATGGACATTTAAAAGCATCACAACAAAACTTAAAAAAAAGAGTATAAAAAGTGCATTAAGCAACAGGCGCAGCAGTTGCAAAAAGAGCTGAAAACTTATAGAGGACTCATTGGGTTTGCATAATAGAATAAATCAATTTATCTATATTGAGTCGCCCGACATCATGACTATAAACATGACTACAGACACATAAAACTCAGGTCTGGGTACGGTGTCCTCTTTTCCTCTATACTGCAGTTTGGATGCCAAGCATACCCCCGCTTGTACCAATTGCGTCATCTGTTGCCCGTTGACAAACAAGCCGTTTTTTTTTCTCTAAACCTTGCTTAAAACGAGTACGGCTCAAGTAAGCTCCCCTTACGCGTGTGTCCCTCCTGACGCATCACCTCACCCTCTTGTGAGTATATCCGTATTACGGAACCATCCCCCCGACCTGCAGCTTTTAGCAGTAATTACAGTCATCTATGTTTTAAAACCAATTGTATAATAGTGATTGAGAAACAGCTGTCAGCAGTTAAAAGCGACGGTAAACATAAAAGTCTTTAGTCTACTTTTAAAAGTAAGTAACGTTGGGGCAGATCTGAGGTCTTCAGGCAGTTTGTTCCAGCTAGCAGAAGCTAGTGGGTAAATGCAGCCTTCCCATGATTTGATTTGATCCTAGGGACAGTTAATAAGCTGGACCCTGCTGACCTGAGAGGTCTAGACAGTTCGTAGCGTGGGAGCAATTCAGCGATGTATTTTGGGCCTAGGCCATTAAGTGATTTATAGACTAATAACAGTATTTTAAAATCTATTCTATGACACACTGGCAACCAGTGTAAGGACTTAAGCTTCTGGCATACTCTTCGCGCACGCGCTGGAGGCGGGGCTCCACGGAGGGCGCGCGCACTCTGCGCAGGCCAAAACAGAACATAGTGAGTGCTCCAGAAATGGCGGCGATCAGTGCCAGGCAGTCTGAATGAAATTGAATGTAGCGTTCCCAATTCTATATATTAAATTCTAAAAAACGACCCTCAACATTTGGGAAGGCTTAGCCACACAACTAGTTCGTTATAATCGAACATCATGCTTTGAATGCGACTGTACGACGGTGAGGACTCAATCACAGCAGATATCCGCTGATAGCCTACCACGGAGATCTCACAGGCACAGGCAGCAAAACCCGACGCGCTGATAGAAAAATCTCCATGGACGCGCCGCGCTGCGCTCAGGCCTCGCCCCCCGACACGCCCCGTGCGATGACGTCATAATCGCCGCGCGCCCTATGCGCTTGGCTGGGTGCAAAGAGTATGCCAGAAGCTTTAAGAACTGGAGTGATATGATCAGCTTTCTTAGTCTTCGTTAGAACTCTAGCAGCAGCATTCTGAATGAGCTGAAGTTGCCTAAGTTATTTTTTGGAGAGACCAGAGAAAAGGCTATTGCAGTAGTCTAACCTACTATAGATGAAGGCGTGAATTAGTTTTTCTAGATCCTGTCTGGACATGTAGGCCCCTATCGTTGCATCGGCGCAGTTTCTAGGCCGAGCGCCAGCCGCAGCGCAAAGCAGTGGGCGTGGACAGGCGCACTTGATATCGTCGTGCTGGCGCTAGACGCAGCCCAAAGCATTACAACCACGCCTTTTAAGCGTAAAATTATGCACCGTCATGCTCATTGGATAAGTGCAA
>NW_028152093.1:222500-237000 GCF_964638095.1 Poromitra crassiceps
TAGTCCACACATGATTGTGTTAGGAAACACCATGGCACACCATACAAAACAATAGTCCACACATGTTTGTGTTAGGAAACACCATGGCACACCATGCAAAACAATAGTCCACACATGTTTGTGTTAGGAAACACCATGTTACACCATGCAAAACAATAGTCCACACATGTTTGTGTTAGGAAACGCCATGGCACACCATGCAAAACAATAGTCCACACATGTTTGTTTTAGGAAACGCCATGTTACACCATGCAAAACAATAGTCCACACATGATTGTGTTAGGAAACGCCATGTTACACCATGCAAAACAATAGTCCACACATGATTGTGTTAGGAAACGCCATGGCACACCTGAGTCTTCATTACAAGCATGCTTTCATATCGTTGCTGTTCCTTTTTTACATGCTGTTTATTTTCCCCATTTATCTCTACCTGTTTTTATTCTGTTTTTATTAATGTTCTGCAGTCAGAGCTTCATCTTACTTGAATCTTAGCCACATAGTAAGAGGTATATTACTCAAAAGGACACCGTACTCCTGTGCAAAGGTGCTGGAGGATCCTATACGTAAGTCACAATTCAAATTAGATTGCAGGCAAGCCTTTGAAATGGCAACCCAAGAGGAAGTTATTGATTTGCCAATCTGTATGCATGGCTTCTCTATAGACGATGAGCTGCTAATGCAGGCACACCATGCAAAACAATAGTCCACACATGTTTGTGTTAGGAAACACCATGGCACACCATGCAAAACAATAGTCCACACATGTTTGTGTTAGGAAACACCATGGCACACCATGCAAAACAATAGTCCACACATGATTGTGTTAGGAAACGCCATGTCACACCATGCAAAACAATAGTCCACACATGTTTGTGTTAGGAAACACCATGGCACACCATGCAAAACAATAGTCCACACATGTTTGTGTTAGGAAACGCCATGGCACACCATGCAAAACAATAGTCCACACATGTTTGTCTTAGGAAACGCCATGGCACACCATGCAAAACAATAGTCCACACATGTTTGTGTTAGGAAACACCATGGCACACCATGCAAAACAATAGTCCACACATGTTTGTGTTAGGAAACACCATGGCACATCATGCAAAACAATAGTCCACACATGATTGTGTTAGGAAATGCCATGTTACACCATGCAAAACAATAGTCCACACATGATTGTGTTAGGAAACACCATGGCACACCATGCAAAACAATAGTCCACACATGTTTCTGTTAGGAAACACCATGGCACACCATGCAAAACAATAGTCCACACATGTTTGTGTTAGGAAACACCATGTTACACCATGCAAAACAATAGTCCACACATGTTTGTGTTAGGAAACGCCATGGCACACCATGGAAAACAATAGTCCACACATGTTTGTTTTAGGAAACGCCATGTTACACCATGCAAAACAATAGTCCACACATGATTGTGTTAGGAAACGCCATGTTACACCATGCAAAACAATAGTCCACACATGATTGTGTTAGGAAACGCCATGGCACACCTGAGTCTTCATTACAAGCATGCTTTCATATCGTTGCTGTTCCTTTTTTACATGCTGTTTATTTTCCCCATTTATCTCTACCTGTTTTTATTCTGTTTTTATTAATGTTCTGCAGTCAGAGCTTCATCTTACTTGAATCTTAGCCACATAGTAAGAGGTATATTACTCAAAAGGACACCGTACTCCTGTGTCCTTTTGAGTAATATATACAGTATCCTGTATATATTTTATACCTCATTTATCTTGGGGAAAGCTATTCAACTTGAAGTTTTGCATCACTCATTTCTTTTCTCATCTTTTCTGTGTGTTTTTTTATGGTGCACAAGTGAATTGATTACTGTAATGGTCATAACTATGTAAAACTGAGCCACTAATGATGGACCATATCAAGACATCCTCAACATTTTATTCGTAACTTTGTAATTGCTTCGAAATTGCTTGGAAATAGTTACTTTGCTCTCAGTATGTGGGTGACATACATGAAGTATTTTATTACTAAATGCTGCTATTTCCTTTATTAGAAAATAACTAGTCCACACACCACAAATCATCATCAGTGATGTCACAGTTACATCATTATTGATCATTATGATCTTATGTGACACTCCTGGTTTTTTATCCATCCACTGTTTCTCTACTTTCTGTCCCTTGTCCTGTTTCACCCCTTGTCTTTGTGTGCCAATTTGCTCACCAACTTATGTTCTTGCCCATCACTGATGATGTCACAAAGCCTATGACATCATCAGTATCTTGGACATCATGTTCACATCACAATTATGTCACAATGTCTATATCATCAATGATGTCACAATTTGCCCAAGTGTAACCAAAAACCAGAATTGCTCGAGTGACATCACTGATGGCATTGTGTCATTATCAATGCCTATGACATCATCTCTGCTCTTTGGCATGCACAGTGCACAATTACACAACTTTGGATTACTGATGACATCACTCACTGATGACATCAACCACCAATATCTGTCATTGGGCCAGATATTGGCCCGATGATATTGATGGTGATGATGTCACAATGCCCTAAAATGACCTGGGAAGGCATAAAAACGTGGAATAGGCCGTTATACCGCCAAAGAGTGACATTTCCAACCTATGTGCAAAGGTCTTATAGTTTCTGACATGCATACACTTTTACGGAAGGATAAGAAAGAAAGAAAGAAAGAAAGAAAGAAAGAAAGAAAGAAAGAAAGAAAGAAAGAAAGAAAGAAAGAAAGAAATATACACAGCAAATACAATAGGGTTTCCAGCCTCTTCGGGGCTTGAACCCTAATTATCATCCAAGATCCATCCCTACTCTGTTCCCTCATTTTTCCACATATCTCCCCTTCTATTTATTTATTTGTTTGTTTGTTTGGCGATAGTTTATGTTATTTGGGAATCACCTGAATGTGTGAGACCAAGGGCGTCGTTTTGGTCTCAAAGTTGGTAGGGTCGAGGACGGCATGAGGGGAGGCCCGCAAGGGCGGCGCCGGAAAAAATTTGAGGTTTTTGTTTTACCTTTTTTAGCCAAAAAAAAATCCCCTCTGAAATATTAGGGGAGGTCCGGACCTCCCCGTCCTCATAGCTAGCTCCGGCCCTGCACCATGTGCTTCAGCTGCGCGCTGTACTTTGCTAAATTAGCATCGATGCTAGCGGGACTTGCCTGCTTGCTGCTGCTTGCACTGCTGCACTGCTGCGTCACTGCTGCTTGCTGGTAATGTTAATCCCATGTCAGAAAAAGTCTCCAGATTTAACTGTGTGTGTGGGTGGGCGTTTGTTTGGTCATCAGCCAAATGAGCCAATCAAACGTGAGTTTGGGGAAAAAAAATTGGACTGGCCCATTCAGTTGTGAAAAACAGGGGTAAATGTAATTTTGAACATATGCAAACTAATTTCACTCAATAATGGTCGGGTCAATTCTATCCTTGCAAAATATGGGAAGACAATCTAAATGACCTATATAACTGCACTCCAAAGATAATGCAAATAAGGTTGCTTAAAAGTTGGTAGGGACAATTGGACATCCTGAAATGTTGGTTGTGACTTGTCACGACGGTCCCTATGCAAATCGACGCGCTTGTGTGAGACGTCTTGAATCAGCTGAATGTGTGAGACATCTTGAATCAGCTGAATGTGTGAGACATCTTGAATCACCTGAATGTGTGAGACATCTTGAATCACCTGAATGTGTGAGACGTCTTGAATCACCTGAATGTGTGAGACATCTTGAATCACCTGAATGTGTGAGACATCTTGAATCACCTGAATGTGTGAGACATCTTGAATCAGCTGAATGTGTCAGACATCTTGAATCACCTGAATGTGTGAGACGTCTTGAATCACCTGAATGTGTGAGACGTCTTGAATCAGCTGAATGTGTGAGACGTCTTGAATCACCTGAATGTGTGAGACATCTTGAATCAGCTGAATGTGGCAGACATCTTGAATCAGCTGAATGTGTGAGACATCTTGAATCAGCTGAATGTGTGAGACACCTTGAATCACCTGAATATGTGAGACGTCTTGAATCAGCTGAATGTGTAAGACGTCTTGGAAGTTGAGAGCAGCTCTTCTTTGTATTGCATAAGCACCTAAACAGGTTTTATCTGTTGTTTCAGTCAAACTCATATCTGTGAAGGTACGGCCATGGCATGGTACGGCATGGCATGGCATGGCATGCCATGGTACGGCATGGCATGGCGACTCATTCAATTCCTCTACGTTCTCATCATCATCCGCCTCTGTCATCTTTCCAAAGTCCGCTACGCTCATGTCTCGTGTCGTTGCTGTTTTGTTTGGTTCGGCATGAAGATGTTTTTTTCCCCAGGCGACGGACGCGCCCTATTCTGCCTCTGATTTGCTTAGACTGATGATTTACCCTAACCTTAACCAATCGTCAGTCCTAAACCCAACCCAATCAGAGGCAGAGTAGGGCGGGTCTTGCTGAGAACCTGAGTGTCCATCATCAAGGAGGCTCAAAAAGGACAAGACGGTCATACGGAGGTGCTTCTACCTGGCTTCTACAGTATCGGCTACACTTGACGCATTGTCTCCTCCTGTTCTATTCCAGACGGTAGCAGACATTTCCACTGCCTGGGAGCTTTCAGCTTTGCTCATGGGTTTTCTCTCTGGGGAAGTAACGTGTAGTGTTTGTTGGACGCTACGGTGCTACTTGTGGTCTGTAAATAGCTTTGCTACTGAAAACACTACATGTAATTGATTCAAAAGGAGCGACGCTACCACCACGCTACTGAGAAATGTAGTTAAGCTATGTAGCATCGCTACTTGTAGCAAGCTCCTGCCCAACACTGGTGGTGGGAGAGTCTAATGTGGAGTTAGGCAGGGGTGCAATGACAGGAGTGGTGCAGACCAACATGAAGGTAGGTACGGACAGGGGAGTGCGGTGCAGACAAAAGCTATGTTTCGATGACAGGGGGAGTGGTTGACTCTTTTGTAGGCGTTTGGATGGCAGGGGGAGTGGTTGACTCTTCTGTAGGCGTTTGGATGGCAGGGGGAGTGGTTGACTCTTTTGGATGCGTTTGGATGGCAGGGGGAGTGGTTGACTCTTTTTGAGGCGTTTGGATGGCAGGGGGAGTGGTTGACTCTTTTGGAGGCGTTTCGATGGCAGGCGGAGTGGTTGACTCTTCTGTAGGCGAGGGAGCAGCATCATTCATCTGGGGAGCAATATAATCCATCAAGGGCTGGAGATATGGGACTTGAGTGAGAGACATCAGTTGCGCTATACTGGCTTGTATAATGCCAGGGGGGAGTGGTTGACTCTTCTGTAGGCGTTTGGATGGCCGGGGGAGTGGTTGACTCTTTTGGAGGCGTTTCGATGGCAGGCGGAGTGGTTGACTCTTTTGGAGGCGAGGGAGCAGCGTCATTCATCTGGGGAGCAGTATAATCCATGAGGGGCTGGAGATATGAGACTTCGTTTAAAGGAGTGAGAGACATCAGTTGCGCTATTCTGGCTTGTATAATGCCAGGGGGAGTGGTTGACTCTTCTGTAGGCGTTTGGATGGCAGGGGGAGTGGTTGACTCTTCTGTAGGCGTTTGGATGGCAGGGGGAGTGGTTGACTCTTTTGTAGGCGTTTCGATGCCAGGGGGAGTGGTTGACTCTTTTGTAGGCGTTTGGATGACAGGGGGAGTGGTTGACTCTTTTGTAGGCGTTTCGATGCCAGGGGGAGTGGTTGACTCTTTTGTAGGCGTTTCGATGACAGGGGGAGTGGTTGACTCTTTTGTAGGCGTTTCGATGCCAGGGGGAGTGGTTGACTCTTTTGTAGGCGTTTCGATGCCAGGGGGAGTGGTTGACTCTTTTGTAGGCGTTTCGATGACAGGGGGAGTGGTTGACTCTTTTGTAGGCGTTTGGATGCCAGGGGGAGTGGTTGACTCTTTTGTAGGCGTTTGGATGACAGGGGGAGTGGTTGACTCTTTTGTAGGCGTTTGGATGACAGGGGGAGTGGTTGACTCTTTTGTAGGCGTTTGGATGACAGGGGGAGTGGTTGACTCTTCTGTAGGCGTTTGGATGACAGGGGGAGTGGTTGACTCTTTTGTAGGCGTTTCGATGACAGGGGGAGTGGTTGACTCTTTTGTAGGCGTTTCGATGACAGGGGGAGTGGTTGACTCTTTTGTAGGCGTTTGGATGGCAGGGGGAGTGGTTGACTCTTTTGTAGGCGTTTGGATGCCAGGGGGAGTGGTTGACTCTTTTGGAGGCGTTTGGATGACAGGGGGAGTGGTTGACTCTTTTGTAGGCGTTTCGATGACAGGGGGAGTGGTTGACTCTTTTGTAGGCCTTTCGATGACAGGGGGAGTGGTTGACTCTTTTGTAGGCGAGGGAGCAGCGTCATTCATCTGGGGAGCAGTATGGAGATATGGGACTTTGTGTAAAGGAGTGAGAGACATCAGTTGCGCTATACTGGCTTGTATAATGCTCCCTTTATCCATGGGCGTGATGGGGGTGCTGAATGAGGACGATGCCAAGCCGCCGCCTGGGACCGTAGGTCGGAGATCGACAGCCGAGGAGGGCGTGGGCACTGTGGTAGCGTACCTGCTGCTCTTGCCTGCCTGGCTCCACCGGAGGAACCACTTTCCAGGCTTCTTCTGTCGGAAGAGGACAAGGGGATCGCGGGTGTAGTTATCGCCATCTTGCATGGTCTCAGGGAGGGGAGTATCCTTCGTCTCGGGGAGCAGTAGAATGCAGATGTTGCAGACGAGTGTCAAGCATGCAAAGCTAACATATAGAAGGAAATAGCCCTCCTGCTTGTGGAGCTCCATAATAGGTCCAGTCAGCCTGCCGAAGCCTGCACTGGCCATGGCCAGGCCCAGACCACCACCCCTGATGATGGTGGGTGTGATCTCAGCGCAGAACAAGATGCTGAGGATGCCGACTATGTGTGAGGAGAACATGCCAACGATGGAGAAGAAAATGGAGAAGTCCCTTTTCAGCTCCAATTGCAACTCCACATTCAGCTCGATACTGTACTTCCCCAGGAAGTTGAGCAGGGTGAGCTGCAGCAGTGCCGCCATGGCAGTGAAGATCATGAAAGGAGGAGGGTGCCTCGTCGCCCTATCCGTAGCACAACGGGGCACATGACCATGCAGGAGGCCACAGCGATGGCTGCCATGGTGTAGTATTTAGCGTAGAATTCAAAGAATATGGGGTTGAACAGGTTGGCCTCCTGGGCCTCGGGGTCCGTCATGCGGCGTTCGAAGCAGTGGTAGATCCCATGGCCGGTCAGCGAGTTGACGCAGAGGTTGACAACGTTCCTCCACAGGTTCTTAGTCCCGATTATTTTGACAATGCATGTCTTTTTGGGTTCCTTTTGAAGAGCTCTTTCCAGTCTTGTGAGGATCTGATCAGCGTCTTGCTCCGTGTTCACATGGTTCTTCTTTGCAATGTGCCCCATACTCCACTTGGAGTGGGCGTACTGCTGAGTGGCCAGCAGCCAGCGCAGCGACTCGGGGAAGATCCAAATGTAGGACAGCATAAGCAGCAGGGGGCAGATGATGACAAACTGGAGGAACTGCCAGTCACGACAGAGGTGTGCAACCCCAGGTATCAGCAGCTGACTACCCAACATCACAAAACTGGGCACCATGTTCATGGAAAAACGGTGTAGTGGCAGACACAGCTCCATTCTGAGGACGTAGAGAGACAGGGTTATCCCTGCCAAGCCGAAGCCCTCAAAGAAGCGCAGAGTGGTGAACATGGTAATATTGTCGGAGAAGGCCACAGTTAAACCAAACACGAGCTTGAAGACCACCGAGACTATCAGCACAGGGTGGCGGCCAAACCAATCAGCAAGGACTCCAAACACCAGGTATCCGAAGATGTTTCCCACCAAGAGGGAGAACTTTGCAATGTGGACATTCCACGCCATGTCACACACCAGACTCCACTTGGTAACCACATTCTGTTCGAGCCCCGCGCACAGCTCAAAGGTCCACTCTTTGCACGCAGGGGTACAATTAATGATCACAGGGTGAGTGTGATCACTTTCATTGTGAAAATGCGGTGTGTGGTTTGAATTAACACATGTGCTTTTACATGGTTGGGCAAGAAAGAAGATATCAGAGTACTGGCTGAATCCAATAAATAACACCGGGATCCATGTCAGCAAGATAAATTCTTTCTGGTAGTTCCCAAATCCCCCGAGAAATGGCAAAACACAGTCGTCGAACCGTGTCAGCACATCCGGCGACATGGACAAATTCTTCAATTGATGGTCCTCCGTTTCGAGCTGCACCACTGCCAGCAATAGTCATCCAATTTATAACCAGGAGGGATGGATTTTATGTCATGTCTATCATGGTAGTGGAGCGGCTAAGTGCTATAATCTTTCAATTTGTGATACAAGCGTGAAAATTGGCATGAGCAGTCTCCATGGGTCACTTGACAAGAAAATTGCCCGAGCCAATTGAAATTTCAAGATGGCTGGCATTTTTCAAGATGGCCGACACCTTATTGGAGCAGTTAAGTGATATAATGGTTTATTTGGTGATACAAGCATGAAAATTGGCATGAGCAGTCTCTGTGGGTCACTTGACAAGAAGCCACCCACAGCCACTTGAAATTTCAAGATGGCGGCTATTTTTCAAGAGGGCCACCACCTTAGTGGAGCAGTTAGGCCTAAGTAATCATTTAGTTGGTGATACAAGCATGGAAATTGCCATGAGCCATCTCAAAGGGTAATTTTACAAGAAACCGCCCACAGCCACTTGAAATTTCAAGATGGCGGCCATTTTTCAAGATTGCCACCATCTAAATGGAGCAGTTAAGCAATATGATCGTTTAGTTAGTGACACAAGCATGCAAATTGGTATGAGCAGTCTCTAAGGGTTGCTTGACAAGAAAACACTCTCAGCCCCTTGAAATTTCAATTTTCAAGATGGCCACCCCCTGGATCCTCAAAAGATCAATTATCTCATAGAAATGTATTGGGATTTTTTCAAGGACGATTTGGTGTAATTTTATTTTATATGATTTAGATTATGCTAAATACAATTTTTAACGCATCAAAATACAGTTGTGTTGATCATAGATAGATAGATAGATTAGACAAGAGTGAATATCTGCACTACCAGGGCACACTGGTGATATATCACTGCTGTTAAACTCAGAATGGGGTTCAATGTCAGCTAATTGAAAGTTAGTATCCCAAATGCTGTCTAATTTACCCCAAAACAGTTAGATAGCCGCACCTGAATTGACAGGTTGTGCCAGCGCGGGAGAGCCGAGCCAAGGTTAATGGGGTTTTAGTTAACCGGATGGTGTACAGATAGCACGGGATATAAATGACATTGGATGAACGATCGGACTAAGTGTAGGGCTAAGGCATGAACTTAGTTGTATCCCATACATCAAAGTGCTTAAAGGTGGTAAAAGGATAAACCCTCGGCCTCTATGCAATTGCTGCAGACATGGCAGAAGCCATCATATCAGTTGAGAAAACCAACTGGGACAGATGTTTCATTTGTCAGCAGGAAACCAAGGAAAAGCTCATTCAGCCGAGTTTCGTCAATATAGAGCACGATCAAACTGGTTATGGTACCATTGCAAGAAATGTTCCATTATTTCACAAGATCAATGCTCTGCCTATCTTACTTAGTCCAATCCGATTAGATGAAGGTGATGGTATAGAAAGTACATTGACAAGAAACAGAGCAAAATATCATTTAAGCTGTAAACTTATGTTCAACAACACAAAGCTCGAAATGGCCCAAAAGAGAGCATCTTCTACTGCTGCTGAAGACACCGACGATACCAAAGATATCAATGTCAAGAGGCGAAGAAGACCCCAGCCCTCGAAAGCTTTGTGCTTTATCTGTGAAGATGAGAGTGCAATGTCCCCCTTAAGAGAAGCAATGACAATGCCAGGAATCTAAGTGACATGAAGCTCCTTGCAAAGCTTATTGCTGGTGATGTTGTTGCACAGGAATTTAAATACCATCCTGCCTGTCTCGTTGGACTGTACAACAGAGAGCGAGACCATCTCAATGCCCTCAAGCATGAGTAGAGCCTTAAAAGCTCAGCTAGCCATAACTGGCATCCCTCTATTTTTTCAGAACTTGTCATCTACATCACGGACATGAAGACCACAAGTGACGGCACAAATCCAGTTATATATTTTTGTTCCCCCACCCCTTAGTATTTATTTGACAAATTTAATGGCTGTTAGTTTAAAAAAACCAAAAAAAACAACAACAACAACAAAAAAACAACAATAACAAAACAAAAACTCCCTTGGTAAGGGAGCTTGTGTACCTCAGTGAACCCTGAGAGCTATGCCAGTGGGAGACAACTCCTGACAGGTTTTACCAAACTGGACAGGTCGTAGGTGAGGATTCAGACAAAACACAGTCAAACAACCTCTCTTGACAGAGCCTTTTGAGGAACCCAATACATTTCTATGAGAAAATGTATTATTTAAAGATCCACATGGCGGGTGGTAGCATCCCGGAAAATGGCCTCTATCTTGAAATTTCAAATGTCTGGGAGAATTTTCTTGTGAAGTGACCCTTTGAGATGGCTCATGGCAATTTTCATGTTTGTATCACCAACTAAATGATTACTTAGGCCTAACTGCTCCATTAAGGTGGTGGCCATCTTGGAAAATGGCTGTCATCTTGAGATTTCAAGTGGCTGTGGGTGACTTCTTGTCAAGTGACCCACAGAGACTGCTCATGCCAATTTTCATGCTTCTACAAATAAACCATTATATCACTTAACTGCTCCACTATGTTGGCCATCTTGAAAAATGCCCGCCATCTTGAAATTTCAATTGGCTCTAGCAATTTTCTTGTCAAGTGACCCATGGAGACTGCTCATGCCAATTTTCATGCTTCTACCACCAAATAAACCATTATATCACTTAACTGCTCCACTAAGGTGTTGGCCATCTTGAAAAATGCCCGCCATCTTGAAATTTCAATTGGCTCGGGCAATTTTCTTGTCAAGTGACCCATGGAGACTGCTCATGCCAATTTTCACGCTTGTATCGTCAACTGAAAGATTCTGATGAAAATAAGCACTTAGCCGCTCCACTATGGGTATGACATCATCAGTGAGTTTATGACATCAATGATGATGTCACTGATTATGTCACAATTAAGTGTCATCATCAGTTCAGTGGACATGGTCATTGTGACATCAGTGATTTTATGATATCACTGATCACAATTCTAGAGTACACAATACTAGAATTGACGGAGTAATCTCGCGCATGTGATCTCACGCATGGAATCACAGGTCGTGTGGTGTCACAATCTGGCCGTGACATCACACCTTTTGGTGTGATGTCACACCGATGACATCACAAATTTGCTGAGGTGACATCACAATTGCGCAAGTGTGAACTTATGATGGAGTATTGAGCCTCAGTCACTTTTGAGATTGTCATCAGTGGGTATGCCATCATCAGTGAATTTATGAGACATTGATTATGTCACAATGTCTATGTCATAGGAGGCATTGTGACATCACTGATGATGTCATCAGTGATGTCATAAGAGCACATGACTGATGATGTCATAGGCACTGATGGAAACTTAAAGGACTTTACCGTGGGGAATATGAATATTATTAAATCTCACGCCCCTAAGGTTTTCGAATCCGTTGAAATTTTTGAAATTGGTTGTTTCCCGCCAGAGATCTCAACCATCTCTCACATATTTTTCGGGCCGGCCGACGCATTACGCGTCATCCGGCCCGAGTCCGCTTTGCGGAACTCGTGCCCCTATGAACTACAAGTGTTGTGAGCCATGGTCCCGCCTCTAGAGGTCCTCCACGCCCCTTCAGAGGTCTTCAACAAAAACGAAAAGGCAGCCATCTTTTTCCCCCCACCTAGCATACTGTAGCTAGGTTAGCTTTCCATAGCTCCTTGCCAAGAGACCATATCTCTGGAACGGAAGCACCAAAAGACACGGGACTGGCGGCATTGGAAAGCTCGTCAAATTTTACATCTAGTAGTAGGTGAGTTGAAGTAACGAAATCAACGCTGAGCAATGTACCCATTTTTACACATTTTTACAGAAAATAGTTACAACATCAGATGCGCGTAACTCCTACGAAAATGCCTTAAAATGCATGAAAATTTTTTTATGAAGACATCTCCCGACATATATACTTTGGTTTAAATTTGGTGCAATTTGGTGCAATTTTATTTTCGATTTTTTCTTCTTCTCTTGTTTTATTGTCGAAGCCGTCTTCTTCTTCTTTGAGTTTTATGGCGGTTGGCAAACATATATGTGCATTACCGCCACCTACTGGAGTTTGATATCAGCCAAATGCCTGAGGGGTGGGCATGGAAACGAAGGCCACGCGAGCCCAGTGCATTGTGGGAAATGTAGTATTTCGGGTCCCCGCACCCGCCCCTCCCCTCCACCACCCCCCCCCCCCACACACACAGAGTGGATTTCTGGTGATATCTCTGGCGGGAAACAACCAATTTCAAAAATTTCAACGGATTCGAAAACCTTAGGGGTGTGAGATTTAATATATATTCATATTCCCCACGGTAAAGCCGGCCTTTAAGTGGCACTCACACTCACTCTCTCACACACACACACACACGGATGTAAAAAAGACAGCGCATGCTGTAGTATGTATATATTTGAAACTAAAATCCTGGCTCCCCCTGGCCAGTGACAGTGAATAGACTAGGTGACAACCAAGTATGGTGACAAGCTGGAGAGACAGTTGACGGTCGGAGAGACGGCATCCGGTACGGGATGGGTTTTAGCACCCCAGCCTGGCTCTCTCGTGAGGGAGAAATCCACAAACGCTACGGATCAGCCTCCTGAAAATCTGTGTAAACATCGGCGCGGCCTGGGGTCCTTCATGCCAGAGCGAGGTGCTCGGCGCAGGCGAATGACGTGCACCGCACAGGCCTCCTTGAGGCATCCTCCCTGCCCATGGTACGGCATGGTAGGATTGCCTTCTTCCACGGGAGGTTCTGGTGAGACGAAGGAGGTGCCCGGCCTGGAATCACCCCACAGGGCCTTAGACCTCCATGCACCGAAGGGTCTTGCAATACTGCGGTGTAGCACTAACTCTATTGCAGCGAATCGGGCGTGATCAACCCTTCCGCGGGCAACGTTGCAGACAGAGTAGGGAGGCTGATCCGTGAGCGGCTGCTTCTGGGACGCGGGTCGGGGTCGTAATCGGCCTCGGCTGGGTCTACTGGGCGAAGGTGTATGATGTTGACAGACCCCGAAACACCCCACGACCCCAGTTAACATCACTGATGACGCGTCCCAGCGCATGCTGTAGTATGTATATTTGAAACCCAACGGAACCCGAGTGGCGTGTGGGTCGGAGTCACGTTTCAGACTGAAAACAAAACTTGTCTGAGATGACAGGTAGTAGCATGTTGATGATTTGATTTGACAATTCTTGGGACTGGATTTGACGTTGGCCAATCCTGGCGTGTTCTGCCCCCAAATCGAGTGGGATTCATTGTGTTGTGGCGCTACGCGAGTGGAGAACCAGACAACCAGGCAGCTGCAGCTGGTTCCGTGTGGAGCTGAGCTGAGAAACCGAGGCAAATGTGCCGCCTGTCGGCCTGGAATGTCAGAGGGGCCGTGGTAAAACCCATGGACATAACGTTATCCTAGAGTCTGGCAAGCAAGACTAACGTTATCCAGGAAAGCGAGTTTAACGAGCAGTTACATGTCTTTGCATTCAAAGAGATTATTGTTTCCTTTATTTTGTATGTTACATCTATTGGCCAAGTTATAGAGAAAAAAACATCACATGGATGTAACTGGGACGTATCATCAGTGATGTACAGTACCCTGTACGGCAACCATTTTAGGGCATCCTCCTCATTCAGAGGTTTAGCTGTCATTCCTCAGTCGAAGCGCTGTCAGTTGTCATGTCTCCTAGTAAACCATGTCGAGTGTGCTCTGAAATACCTTCAGTCCTCACACGAAAACGCTGTCATTCTTCCTGCATTACTGTTTCACTCCTCACACGTCAGTCATCGCACAATACGGCATCACTCGTCAGTCATCACTCGTCACTCGTCAATCATCACTCGTCGGTCATCACTCGTCAGTCATCAGTCCTCACTCGTCAGTCATCACTCCTCACTCGTCAGTCATCACTTATCACTCAAACTAGCTGTCAGTCATCACTCCTCATGTCTCACCCGAAAACGCTCACAGAAAATTGTAAAATAGCAACGTTTTGGACCAACGTTGCTATGTTACAATTTCGGCTCGAAAATTATAAAATGGTAACATTCTGAGATCTTAGGGTTAGGGGTAGGGTAGGGGGAGGGGTTAGAAACAGAAGATCTCTGTAAACCATGCCCAAACCACACCCACCCCTGTAGAAACTTACTTTACCATTTTACAATTTCAGAGCCAAAATTGTAAGAGCAACGTTGGTCCACAAACGTTGCTATTTTACAATTTTTTTGGAGATCGGGTTGTCATTTCTCCTGCAACATGCCTCAGTTATCACTCAAACTCATCAC